>NC_057807.1:153878931-154053275 GCF_018294505.1 Triticum aestivum
TAGCCTCTCTTACCGGGAAATGTCTCCTAGTGTTACCGCTGAGCCATGGTAGCTTGCTACTGCTCTGGAACACTTAGGCTGGCCGGCATGTGTCCTTCTTCGTTCCTGTGTCTGTCCCTTCGGGGAAATGTCACGCTTTGAGTACCGGAGTCCTGTTAGCCCGCTACAGCCCGGTTTACCGGAGTCCTGCTAGCCCAGTGCTACAGCCCGGACCCACTTGCTGATGACCGACACGTTCGAAGCTGGGTCATGGATGCCTGTCCCTGTAAGTCTGTGCCGCTTTGGGTTTACGACTAGTCATGTCAGCCCGGGCTCCTTATCATATGGATGCTAGCGACACTATCATATACGTGAGCCAAAAGGCGCAAACGGTCCCGGGAAAAGGTAAGACGACACCCGTGGGAATACCGTGCGTGAGGCCGCAAAGTGATATGAGGTGTTACCAGCTAGATCGATGTGACATCGAGTCGGCGTCCTGACAGCGTGAACCTCTGCCAAAAATGGTGCACATTTTAGAAGGGCATTTCAGGTTCATTGAAAATTATTTTAGTAACCCTAGTTGGTTTCAGAGGGGACTGGGGGTTCTGTCATCCCCATTTCAAGTTTCTGATGAAAGAGTAAACATGATGCAACACTCTAATGCATGACTAGCTAGGGTGTGACATTAATCATATCCTAACCATGCAATTGTTTGCGGATTGATCTAATGCAATAAAACTGGGTAGTAAAGAGGTATGATCAAAGTATTATTTGCCTTGCTGATGATCCGTGAAACCTAGAGATTCGTAGTAGCATGATTCGCACTCCGGGTACTCTATGGAAATAAACAAACATACAATAAGCACTCAAATAGAAGCACGGGTAGAACTCTAATAAGAGATCTAACCAGAAAGTTCAACTTAAGAACTCCGGTTTACAAAAAGAATCAAATCAAACGAAGCAACGAAACTCAAACTGCGAAAGAAACAAGATCCATTTACTAATCTGGACTTAAGTCAAATTTTATTGTAGCAACATCTTATTCAAGTTGGTTAAACAGAAAGAGGGCTTTGAGACGAAAATCTAGGCGCTTGAATCGCCTGATTCCGATAAACGAGCGAAAAGATAAATTAAACGAAAATTAGGGCAGAAATCGCGATAAAAAATAATCGCGGAAAACCCTGGAAAAAGAAAAAAAACTGACGAACAGGAAAACGAACGAACGATCGATGTCTGCGGCTAACATTTTCACTGTTCGTTAAAACGAACGTACGAACGGGCGTTCGCTAAATAACTAAACCGGAAAAAAATAAAACCGATCTAGAAAAATAAAATAACCGTGGGTTCTAAAAAAATGAACGGTTTTCTAACGAAAACTGGCGGCTACCTTAGTTCGCGTGGCGCCGGCGGCGGTGGTCAACTCCGGCGGCAGGGCTTCGGTGGCGCTGGGCGGCTGCAGATCAGGCGGCGCGAGGCGGCGGCGAGATGGGAGGTGGCGGCGTAGGTGCGAGGCGGCGGCGTCGGCGTCGGTCGCGGCGGCGGGGTAACGCTAGGGTTAGGGTTTGGGGCGGTGGTGACTTGGGCTGGGGCGGCTCGGGCCTCGCGGGTTATAAAGGCCGGCCGGGCGAGTCCTAGTCGGGCACGGCCCGGCTTGGTCGGTTGACTTTTTTTAAATAATCCCACGCGCAGAAAAACAAAGAAAAGAAATACTAAACGGACTCCAAAAATCCTGAAATAAATTTTCCCGTCCACTAAAAATATAGCGGACAAAGTGAACATTTATTTGGGCCTCTAATGAAATTTTGAAAGACGCATATTTTTCCTAATTCAAATAAAATAGCGATAAAACTCCAAATAAAATTCTTACTTGATTTTAATATTTAACCTCCAATATTTCTTTCTTTTGGGGAAGTCATTTTCCCTCTCTTTTATTTTCATAAATGAAATATTCGGAGAAAAAATAATTAAATTCAAATGATCCTCTTTTCAAAATTTGAGAAAACTCAAATATGAAAATAACGAAATCCCTAACTCTCTCCGTGGGTCCTTGAGTTGCGTGAAATTTCTAGGATCAAGCCAAAATGCAAAAATTTCTAGGATCAAGCCAAAATGCAATAAAATATGATATGCAATGATGATCTAATGTATAACATTACAAAATGAAAATTTGGGATGTTACAAACCTACCCCCCTGAAGATGAATCTCGCCCTCGAGATTCGGGCTGGCTAGAAAAAAGGTGTGGGTGATCCTTCCGTAGGTCTTCCTCTCGTTCCCAGGTGGCTTCATCCTCGGTATGGTGGCTCCACTGAACTTTGCAGAACTTGATAACTTTGCTGCGTGTGACTCGGCTGGCAAACTCGAGAATCTTGGCTGGTTTCTCCTCGTAGGTCAAATCGCTATCCAACTGAATCGCTTCCAGTGATACTGTATCTCTTAAAGGAATATCAGCCATCTCTGCGTGGCACTTCTTCAACTGGGAAACGTGGAACACATCGTGAACTCCTGACAATCCTTCAGGCAACTCCAACTTGTAAGCAACTTCTCCCATACATTCCATAACTTTGTATGATCCCACAAAACGTGGTGCTAACTTTCCCTTAACTCCAAATCACTTAATTCCTCGAAGTGGTGACACACAAAGATATACTCTGTCTACGACTTCGTAAACTGTCTCCTTGCATTTAGAATCCGCGTAGCTCTTCTGCCTGGATTGGGCTACCTTGAGTCTATCGCGAATGAACTGAACCTTCTCTTCAGACTCTTTAATCAAATCTAGTCCAAATAGCTGACGGTCTCCAACTTCATCCCACAACAACGGTGTCCTGCACCTCCTTCCGTACAAAGCTTCGAAAGGGGCCATCTTCAAACAGGCTTGATAACTGTTGTTGTAAGAGAACTCTGCATATGGCAGATTGTCATCCCAACTAGATCCATAATCTAGCGCACAGCTCTCAACATGTCCTCCAGAATCTGATTGACTCTCTCGGTCTGTCCATCTGTCTGTGGATGAAAGGTTGTAATGAACTCTAGCCTGGTACCCAATGTTTAATGCAACTAATTCCAGAACTTTGAGGTAAACTAGGTTCCTCTATCTAATACAATGGTCCTCGAAACTCCATGCAGACATACGATCCTGGTCATGTATATCTTTGCCAACTTACCACTGGTGTACGTGGTCTTCACTGGGATGAAATGAGCTACTTTCTTCAAACGGTCGACTACAACCCATATCGAGTCATAGCCTAAACGAGTCCTGGGCAATCCCGTGATAAAATCCATGCCTAGCTTATCCCACTTCCATTCGGGTATTGGCAATGGCTGTAGCAATCCTGCTGGCTTCTGATGTTCTGCCTTCACTCTCTGACATACATCACAAACTGCTACATACTCCGCAATATCCTTCTTCATTCCAGTCCACCAGAAACTGTCTTTCAAATCCAGATACATCTTGGTGTTTCCTAGGTGAATCGAATATGACGAATCATGGGCCTCCTGCAGAATCAACTTCCTAATCTCCGGGTCATTAGGCACATATACGTGATCTCAAACCATAAAGTATCATGTTAATCCTCTAGAAATCCTTTAGCCTTTCCTTTGCTCATCCTTTCCTTTATCTCGACAATCTCCTTGTCCGTCTTCTGAGCTTCCCTGATCTTATCCATCAAAGTAGACTGAATCTCCAATGCTTCTACATAACTTCTCAGAACTATTTCCAAACATAGCTCATGAAGATCCTCTGCTAACTCCTTGGGTAACTCTCCGGTCATGAGCGTATTGACATGGCTCTTGTGACTCAACGCATCGGCTACTACATTAGGTTTTCCGGGATGATAATGCAACCTCATATCATAATCCTTGATGAGCTCCAACCATCTCCTCTGCCTGAGATTCAACTCCTTCTGCGTGAACATATACTTCAAACTCTTGTGATCCATGTACACCTCACAGTGGTTTCCGATGAGAAAATGCCTCCATGTCTTCAACGCATGCACTACGGCTGCTAACTCCAAATCGTGTGTAGCATAGTTCAACTCATGGGGTTTAAGCTGTCGTGAGGCATATGAATCAACTCTTCCTTCTAGCATAAGCACTGCTCCAAGTCCTCGATGAGAAGCGTCGCAATACACTTGATAATCCTTATGTTGATCTCGAAGAATCAACACTGGGGCTGTAACCGAACATTTCTTCAACTCCTGAAAACTGGCCTCACATTCCTCGGTCCATTTGAACTTGGTGTATTTCTTCAACAACTCCGTCATGGGCTTTGCAATCTTCGAGAAATTCTCAATGAACCTCCGGTAGTATCCTGCGAGTCCCAGAAAACTCTGGATTTCTCCAACGGACGTGGGTGCTTCCTAGTTAGTCATTGTGACAACCTTGGTGGGCTCTACTGCTATTCCTTCTCCGGATATAACATGTCCGAGGAACCCAACTTCCTTCAACCAAAACTCACACTTGCTGAACTTGGCATATAACTGATGTTCTCTGAGCTTCCCAAGTACCAAATGCAAATGCTCCTTATGCTCCTCTTCATTCTTCGAGTAGACTAGTATGTCATCAATGAACACCACGACAAACTTATCCAGAAACTCCATAAACACCTTGTTCATCATGTTCATGAAATAGGCAGGTGCGTTAGTCAAACCAAATGACATAAAGGTATACTCATATAGCCCGTACCTAGTGGTAAAAGTTGTCTTAGGTATATCCTGCTCTCGAATCTTCAGCTGGTGGTATCCTGATCCTGGATCAATCTTGGAAAATACTTTAGCTCCTTGCAACTAGTCAAACAAATCATTGATCATCGGTAGTGGGTACTTGTTCTTGATTGTCACTTCATTCAACCCTCGATAATCAACAACCATCCTCAATGATCCATCCTTCTTCTCTACTAAAGCACTGGTGATCCCCCAAGGTGAAGAACTTGGGTGAATATACCCTTTATCTAGTAACTCCTTAATTTGCTTCTTAATTTCCTCCAAATCCTTTGCGGGCATTCGGTATGGTCTCTTAGATATTGGCCTTGTGCCTGGCAAAAGCTCAATCAAAAACTCAATGTCTCTATCCGGTGGCATGCATGGCAACTCTTCTGGAAATACATCAGGGAAAACCTTCACCACTAGTACTTCCTCCTGTACAACTCCTGATAAGGAATTCACTTGAGTCCTCTTCGGCACATGGCGGGATACATACTTAATCCGTCTTCCTTCTGGGGTGGTGAGCAAAATCGATTTACTGGCGCAATCGATGTTTCCTACATACATCGATAACCAATCCATACCCAAAATCACATCCAAACCTTGCGACTCCAAAATTATCAGGTCTGAGGGGAAAACATGCCTACCTATGGTTAATGGCATCTGAAAACATCCTTGGCTTGCCATATGTTCTGCTCCTGGCGAGCTTACTAACATAGGTGTTCTAAGAACCTTGGTGGGTGACTTATACTTATCCACAAATCCCCTTCATATGTATGAATGTGATGCACTAGTAGCAAAAGGAACGATTGCAGTAAATGACTTAACCAAAAACTTACCTATTACTGCATCTGGTTGAGCTTCAACCTCCTCCACGTTAACGTGGTTCACTTGTCCTCTGTTGAAAGGGTTGGGCTTCTTCCAGAGCTTCCATTTCCATTTCCAATCTTTGCTTCAGAACACTCTGTGGCATAATGTCCATTCTTCCCGCACTTGAAACAAGTAATGTGACTTAGATCCTTCTTGGCTGGCGTTGCTGGGTTGGAATGGTTCTGGCCGTTGCTTCCTCCATTACCATCCCCATTCTTGGGGCCACTATGGTTATGCAAACTCCCTCCATTGTGATTGTGACCTCCATGGTTATGGTGAAGGGCTCCTCCTGAGTTCGGGGTAAAACGGGGTCTCTGCTGAGCTCCAGAATTGTACTTCCCTTGTCCATATTTCCTCTTGCGGTTGTCAATCTACTGCTTCTTCCCTTCAATCATGAGAGCTCTATCTACCAACTTATGGTAGTTGTTGAAGGTTGCCACCATCAACTGCATGCTCGGCTCATCATTCAGTCCTTCCAGAAATTTCTCCTGCTTAGCTGCATCCGTAGCAACGTCATCTGGGGCATAACATGCTAACTTGCTAAAATCATCCACATACTGGCCCACTGTGCGTCCTCCTTGGCGCAAGTTGCGAAACTCATGCTTTTTCATGGCCATAGCTCCTGCTGAAACATGGGCAGTATGAAAAGCTTGCTAGAACTGGTCCCATGTGACAGTGTCGACGGGGTAAGTGGCTGTAAAATTCTCCCACCATGATGTTGCGGGTCCATCAAGCTAATGTGTGGCAAAATGCACTCTCTCCACATTTGTGCATCCTGCAGTGGTCAACTCCCTTGCAATCTTGCGGAGCCAATCATCTGCAACTATCGGCTCGGTGCTACTGGAGAACACTGATGGATTCAGCCTCAGAAAATGGGCTAAGTGATCAACAAGTGGTGGTGGTGGTGGGTTGTTGTTGTTTTTGTTCCCCTGGTTCTGATTCTAGACTAGTATCTGCATCAATGCATTCTGCTGCTGGATCAACTGGGTGAGCTCCGGTGGGAAAGCAAACCGATTATCGCGTCTCGAAGGCATCTGATGTGTTTAGAAAAGATGAGAAAACATAATAGAATGAGATCTAGAGGGGAAAACACTACCCATATGCACATGAGACAAATACAAACAATACACTTCAATCAATTCAAACAAGGGCATACATCGGTCTAACTATCGTTACAGAAGTGCTCCGACTATACTATATACATGAGGGAATACTACTACTGATATGGTGGTCGACTAGAAAAATTGATCGGTGGAAGATTCCATGATATCTGCTCCAGCTTCATCAACAAAGTCTTCATCGCTATCGTCGGGGTCCGAGTCAGTGTCGTCGATGATGATGTAGCTCTTTGGGCAAGTGGAATCGTCGTCTTCTCCTCTTGGCGCGGGGTCTCCCATGAATACTCCTAGCTTCCTCGTCAAGTCGTCATTCTTCTCCCCGAGTAGTTTCTTCCTCATATCCATCGCGTGTAGACTTGAGTTCTTCCTCCAGCTCCGTGATCCTGGTCATTGCCTTCTTTAGATCTATTATGCCTGCGCACATCTGGTTCTCGTGGCGACGAATGTGCTGGTTTAACTCCTAGATGAAAGCTGCAATGGATCAATCCTTCCGGGTGCTGATCATCTCCCATTGCTCATCTCGGCGCCCACAAATCTGATAGATAGTATCCTTGAGATCCTTGTGGTAAACTTCTCCAATGCTTCCCATAGTGATGTGGGCTGCCATGCTCTTTCCTAGACTCCAGGTTGGTGCATCAAAGAAAAACTCTATGGGAAAGTGGAATCGTCGTCTTCTCCTCTTGGCGCGGGGTCTCCCATGAATACTCCTAGCTCTCCAGGCAAGTGGAATCATCCTCTTCTCCTCTTGGCGCGGGGTCTCCCATGAATACTCCTAGCTTCCTTGTCAAGTCGTCATTCTTCTCCCCGAGTAGTTTCTTCCTCATATCCATCGCGTGTAGACTTGAGTTCTTCCTCCAGCTCCGTGATCCTGGTCATTGCCTTCTTCAGATCTATTATGTCTGTGCACATCTGCTTCTCGTGGCGACGAATGTGCTGGTTTAACTCCTGGATGAAAGCTGCAATGGATCTATCCTTCCGGGTGCTGATCATCTCCCATTTCTCATCTCGGTGCCCACAAATCTGATAGATAGTATCCTTGAGATCCTTGTGGTAAACTTCTCCAATGCTTCCCATAGTGATGTGGGCTGCCATGCTCTTTCCTAGACTCCAGGTTGGTGCATCAAAGAAAAACTCTATGGGCTCAGTGACTGGCATGAACGTCCTTCCTGGAACTTGAACTCGAATCATCCGACGCCCCTCTTCTGGTAAAGTGGCGATGTAGGTCCCGGTGAAGCTTGGTATTCCAATGTTCAGGTATCTAGTAACTTCCTTCAAGTGTCGTCCAAAAGGAGTGCCTTCATCCGGTTGCATAAACTTGTTCCTTGCATCCGCCATCCTAAAGAATAGAAAAGGGAGTGGAGTCAGAAATGAGAAGAGAGTAGTGATCAAGGGCTTTAGCTTAGTGGTCGTGTCCTACAGTCCGCGTGTGCTCTGATACCATCTTGTAGCGACCAGAGCTCAAACAGTCTGATCTCTGTGCATCAGTGTCATCCCTGGATCGGTAATGCTGACACGCACAGTACTCGAGGATCTATAACAGAGTAGCAATCACACACTTATTACATCGAATGTCTCAAAAGAGAACTTATTACAATAATATGGCTTAAGGCCATCTAAAATCAATACAGTGGAAGGCTTGGAAGATAAAGTGAGTCCATCAACTCCAACGGCATCACTAAGTGAAAGACAACGACCTGTGGCACCTTACTCATTGTCTGAAAAGTCTGCAACATGAATATTGCAGCCTGAAATGGGTCAGTACATGGAATATGCTGGCAATGTAACACATAGAGTAATGAACATAAATAATGCTATCACTACATGCATATATGGCTGGTGGAAAGCTCTATGGTTTCAGTTTTGCGTAAAGCCAATTTTCCCCTACAACAAAGGAATAAATTTTATTTAACTATCATGGTGGTTGTTAAACATTGAGAAGGTTCCTCCAACTCAATCCTAATTAAGCATCATCATAAACCCAATCAAATTATATTAGAGTGATGAGATCAACATGATAATCCAAGAACTAGATACTCAAAACGTCCATAATCGGGGACACGGCTAACCATGATTAGTTTGTACACTCTGCAGAGGTTTGCCCACTTCTCCCACAAGACTTGAATACATCCATGGTCGGAGAATCGAGACACTGTCTTTCTGAAACAATAACTCTTTACTCTGGGAGGACAGTTACACCTACTTTCCCCTACATCTGCTAGCCCACCACTGAAAGAGGTCTTGCAACATACTCAACTATGCTAAAGCCCATAATATCTTGTGGCTGCACATGGAAGTTTCTAGCATGAATAATCTTATGATCCCTTTGAGCCTGGGTGGCGGACCGTAGGATGATCACACGGGTACTCCGGGATATCCTAGGACAACACTGGATTCTCCAGGTGCCCTGACAACCACTGGGTACTCCAGGGTGCCTCAAGCAATCCACCCAGATGTGTATTAAAGTAGCCACCTTAAGTTAACCATTCATTAACAATACTCACATCTGTCGTGAATCACTCGAACAAAACCACGTCTACAAGCATAGCATAGCAATATAAGCAACATAAAAGTAACTCCTGAAGGTTTGATAATAAACAGGTAAATAGGTACTACCTCATCTACTTCCCAAAACCCACATGTTAATCAGATGCTAACCATGCAATTGTTTGTGGATTGATCTAATGCAATATAACTGGGTAGTAAAGAGGTATGATCAAAGTGTTACTTGCCTTGCTGATGATCCGTGAAACCTAGAGACTCGTAGTAGCACGCTTCGCACTCCGGGTACTCTATCGCAAACATAAAATAAGCACTAAACTAGAAGCATGGGTAAAACTCAAATAACAGATCTAACCAGAATCTTAAGAACTCCGGTTTGCAAAAAGAATCAAATCAAACGAAGCAACGAAACTCAAACTGTGAAAGAAACAAGATCCGTTTACTAATATGGACTTAAGTCAAATTTTATAGTAGAAAAATCTTGTTCAAGTTGGTTAAACAGAAAGAGGGCTTCGAGGTGAAAATCTAGGTGCTTGAATCGCCTGATTCCAATAAACGAGCGAAAAGATAAACTAAAACAAAAATTAGGGCTGAAATTGCGATCGAAAATAATCGCGGAAAACCCTTGAAAGAGAAAAAACTGACGAACAGGCTAGCGAACGAACGTTCACTGTCTGCGGCTAACGGATGAAAACGTTTCGTTAAAACGAAAGTACGAATAGGCGTTCGCTAAATAACTAAACCGGAAAAAATAAAACCGATCTAGAAAAATAAAATAACCGCGGGTTCTAAAAAACCGAAGGATTTTCTAAAGAAAACCAGCGGCTAGCTCGGTTCGCGTGGTGGCGGTGGCGGTGGTCAACTCTGGCGGCGGGGCTCCGGTGGCGTGGGGTGGCGGCGGATCAGGTGGCGCGGGCCGGCGGCGAGACGGGAGGCGGCGGTGCGAGGCGGCGGCGTCGGCGTTGGTCGCGTCGGCGGGGCGACGCTAGGGTTAGGGTTTGGGGCTGTGGCGACTTGGGCTGGGGCAGCTCGGGCCTCGCGGGTTATAAAGGCCGGCCAGGCGAGTCCTAGTCGGGCACGGCCCGGCTAGGTCGGTTGACTTTAAAAAAAATCCCGCGCGTAGAAAAATAAAGAAAAGAAATACTGAACAGACTCCAAAAATCCTGAAATAAATTTTCCCCGTCCTCTAAAAATATAGTGGACAAAGTGAACATTTATTTGGGCCTCTAATGTAATTTTGAAAAAGCATATTTTTCCTAAAAATTATTATTTGATTTTAATATTTAACCTCCAATATTTCTTTGTTTTGGGGAAGTCATTTTATCCCCTCTCTTTTATTTTCATATATGAAATATTTGGAGAGAAAATAATTAGAATCAAATGATCCTCTTTTCAAAATTTGAGAAAACTCAAATATGAAAATAACGAAATCCCCAACTCTCTCCGTGGGTCCTTGAGTTGCGTAAAATTTCTAGGATCAAACCAAAATGCAATAAAATATGATATGCAATGATGATCTAATGTATAACATTACAAATTGAAAATTTGGGATGTTACACAGAGCATCACCTTCACCTATGTTACCTTTTCATTCCACTCATGTGGTGTAGGTTAGGTGGTAAAGACCAAATGGTGGTCATCTTCACCATGATGGAACAATGTGGGGGGTGCATCATATTCCACCATGGCCATCGTCTTGTCCAAATGGAGGACGAAGTCATCGAGGATCGGCGTGTGATACGTCTCTGTCGTATCTATAATTTTTGATTGTTCCATGCCAATATTCTTCAACTTTCATATACTTTTGGCAACTTTTTATACTATTTTTGGGACTAACATATTGATCCAGTGCCCAGTGCCAGTTCCTGTCTGTTGCATGTTTTCTGTTTCGCAGAAAACCCATATCAAACGGAGTCCAAACAGGATAAAACGGACGGAGATTTCTTTTGGAATATTTGTGAGTTTTGGGAAGTAAAATCAACGCGAGACGATGCCCGAGGGGGGCAGGAGATAGGGGGCGCGCCCCAGGGAGGCAGGCGCGCCCTGGACTCTCCTGCCCCCCCCCCTGCCCGTAAGGCGGTTCATGCTCTTCTTTTGCCACAAGAAAGCTAATTTTACGAGAAAAATCTGGGCAAAAGATTCACCCCAATCGAAGTTACGGATCTCCAGATATAAAAGAAACGGTGAAGGGGTAGAATCTGAGAACGCGGAAACAAAGAGATAGATCAAATCTCGGAGGGGCTCTCGCCCCTCCCAAGACATGGGAGCCAAGGACTAGAGGGGAAACCCTTCTCCCATCTAGGGAGAAGGTCAAGGGAGAAGAAGAACAAGGGGGGCTCTCTCCCCCTTACTTCGGGTGGCGCCGGAACGCCGCCGGGGGCAATCATCATCACCGCGATCTTCACCAACACCTCCGCCATATTCACCAACATCTCCAACACCTTTCCCCATCTATATCCAGCAGTCCACTCTCCCGCAACCCGCTATACCCTCTACTTGAACATGGTGCTTTATGCTTCATATTATTATCCAATGATGTGTTGCCATCCTATCATGTCTGAGTAGATTTCTATTGTCCTATCAGTGATTGATGAATTGCTATGATTGGTTTGAGTTGCATGTTTTATTATTATTGATGTCGTATTGTGCCCTCTGTGTCGCGCAAGCGTGAGGGATTCCCGCTGTAGGGTTTGCAATATGTTTATGATTTGCTTATGGTGGGTTGCGTGAGTGACTGAAACACAGACCCGAGTAAGTAGGTTGTTTGTGTATGGGATAAAAGGGGACTTGATGCTTTAATGCTATGGCTGGGTTTTACCTTAATGAATCTTCAGTAGTTGCGGATGCTTGGTAGACTTCCAATCATAAGTGCATATGATCCAAGTAGAGAAAGTATGTTAGCTTATGCCTCTCCCTCAAATAGAATTGCAATAGTGATTACCGGTCTAGTAACGTAGTCAATTGCTTAGGGGCAATTTCACAACTCCTACCACCACTTTTCCACACTCGCTATATTTACTTTATTGCATCTTTATCTAAACAGCCCCTACTTTTTATTTACGCGTTCTTTATTATCTTGCAACCTATCCAACAACACCTACAAAGTACTTCTAGTTTCATACTTGTTCTAGGTAAAGCGAACGTCAAGCGTGCGTAGAGTCGTATCAGTAGCCGATAGGACTTGAGAGAGTATTTGTTCTACCTTTAGCTCCTCGTTGGGTTCGACACTCTTACTTATCGAAAGAGGCTACAACTATCTTGTATACTTGCGGGTCATCAAGACCTTTTTCTGGCGCCCTTGCCGGGGAGTCATAGCGTGCGGTGAATATTCTCGTGTGTGCTTGTTTGCTTTATCACTAAGTAATTTTTATTTGCTGTTCCTAGTTGTTCTCTATCTTTAGTTATGGATATGGAACGCAAAATACCAAAAAAGTTAGCTGTACTTGCTACTCATGAGGATGGGGTAACGCCTAAAACCCTCGATTCTCATTATGCGAGAGATATTATATACTACTTTGATAATCCTGAGAAAACCCCATTCAACTTTATAATGGGAGACACGTTGGATCAACGAGAATACTTTAGGGATTATCTCTCGACACAAAAAGGGAGACTATTATGGGATCAATTTATTATGTTGCGCTCGTATGCCTGGAATCTATGCTTGAGATATGATATTACTTGTTGCTCTAGGATGAAGGCTCCACACCTTCCCTTTTCATGCAAATTGAATGATAATGAAACATTAGCTTCTTATGCTAATGGTATATATGATTACTATGATGTGGAACAAATAGAAGAATTTGTTGCTTTTAAGGCTGCTTATGAAATTGAATCTTTGTTTGAAAAGTATGAAGCTTTAGATGATGATGCTTATAGGCCTGAAAATCTTGCTATACTTAGATATTGCTATGAAAATTATGAATACAATTACTATATTAATGCATTTATTGAGAAAGTCTCCGTTGTCCAAGAAGAGACTAATATTTTGCAGGAAGCTATGGAAGAAGAAATTGATGAAACAATGAGCTCATTGGATGAAAAAGATGATGAGGAGAGCAAAGAACAAAAGGAGGAAGAGCGGATTAGCTACCCGTGCCCACCTCTAATGAGAGTAACCCTCCAACTCATACATTATTTAATTCCCCTTCGTGCTTACCGAAGGATGATTGCTATGATGATTGTTATGATCCCGTTGATTCTCTTGAAATATCCCTTTTTGATGATGCTTGCTATGCTTGTGGCCAAGATGCCAATAAGAATGATGCTTATGGAGATGAACTTGCTATAGTTCCTTATGTTATACATGAAATTGTTGCTATTGCACCCACGCATGATAGTTCTATTATCTTTTTGAATTCTCCAAACTACACTATATTGGAGAAGTTTTTGCTTATTAAGGATTATATTGATGGGTTGCCTTTTACCATTGCACATGATGATTTTGATGAATATAATATGCATGTGCTTGCTGCTCCTACTTGCAATTATTATGAGAGAGGAACTCTATCTCCGCCTCTTTATGTTTCCAATATGATAGAATTGCAGGAAACTGTTTATACTATGCATTGACCTTTACTATGTGTGCATGAATTGTTCTTTTATGACATGGCGATGCATATGAAGAGAGTTAGACTTCGTTGTTGCATGATATATGTTACTTTGTGCTCACTACTAAATTACAAATCATTGTTAATTAAAATTGGCTTTGATATACCTTGGGATTCGGGTGGATTCATTACTTGAGCACTAAATGCCTAGCTTAATGGCTTTAAAGAAAGCGTTGCCGGGGAGAACAACCCGGAAGTTTTAGAGAGTCATTTATTTCTGTTGAGTGCTTTCATATAGTTTAAAAACAAAAAAATAATAAAGAGGGGAACCTAAAAACTTTTCAAAAAGGAAAGTGAAAGTGAGAAAGACAAGCATTGTTGAAGTGGGAGCTAGCCTTGAACTTTGTTCATGCTCACGAAAACTTTGTGAAACTTAATTACAGAAACTTTTCATCAAAAATAATTATCTCCTTGTAAAATTCCATTGTATTATAAAAATAATGTGCCAAGGTTTGCCTTTAGGATGTTTACAATGCTTGTTGGTTTGTACGGTGCAGGACAGAAACTTTGGCTGTAGTGCGCGATTTTACTTTTTTAACTGGAACGTCAATTGGTTCTGATTCCTTTTGCAATGTCTTGCTATGCAACGTTTTTCTGTTTCCAAATTTTGGTAGAATTTTTGGGGTACCATAAGTATGGTGGATGTTCAGATTGCTACAGACTGTTCTGTTTTTGACAGATTCTCTTTTGATGCATAGTTTGCTTGTTTTGATGAATCTATCAATTTATATCGGTGGATTAAGCCATGAAAAATTTATATTAAAGTAGACACAATGCAAAAACAAAATATGAATTGGTTTGCAACAGTACTTAGAGTGGTGATTTGCTTTATTATACTAACGGATCTTACCGAGTTTTCTGTTGAAGTTTTGTGTGGATGAAGTGTCTAAACGAGGAGGTCTCGATATGAGGAAAAGGAAGAGAGGCAAGAACTCAAGCTTGGGGATGTCCTAGGCACCCCAAGTAAATATTCAAGGAGACTCAAGTGTCTAAGCTTGGGGATGCCCCAGAAGGCATCCCCTCTTTCTTCAACAAGTATCGGTATGTTTTCGTATTCGTTTTGTTTATGCATTATGTGCAAGTCTGGGAGCGTATTTTGCATTTAGTTTTCACCTTTTCTTTTATGCACCATGCTGGTATGAGATAGTCCTTGGTTGATTTATAGAATTCTCATTGCACCTCACTTAAATCTTTTGAGTATGGCTTTATAGAATGCTTCATGTGCTTCACTTATATCATTTGAAGTTTGGATTGCCTGTTTCTCTTTACATAGAAAACCACCATTTGTAGAATGCTCTTTTGCTTCACTTATATTTGTTAGAGCATGGGCATATCTTTTGTATAAAGAATTAAACTCTCTTGCTTCACTTATATCTATTTAGAGAGATGACAGGAATTGTTCATTCACATGGTTAGTCATAAAATCCTATATAAACTTGTAGATCGCTGAATATGATATGTTTGATTCCTTGCAATAGTTTTGTGATATAAAGGTGGTGATATTAGAGTCATGCTAGTGGGTGGTTGTGGATTAGTAGAAATACTTGTGTTGAGTTTTGTGATTCCCGTAGCATGCACGTCCGGTGAACCGCTTTGTGATGAAGTTGGAGCACAATTTTATTTATTGATTGTCTTCCTTATGAGTGGCGGTCGGGGACGAGCGATGGTCTTTTGCTACCAATCTATCCCCCTAGGGGCATGCGTAGTAGTACTTTGCTTCGAGGGCTAATAAACTTTTGCAATAAGTACATGAGTTCTTTATGACTAATATGAGCCCATGAATTATACACACTTTTATCTTTCCATCATTGTTGGCCTCTTCGGTACCATGCATTGCCCTTTCTCACCTTAAGAGTTGGTGCAAACTTCGCCGGTGCATCCAAACCCCGTGATATGATACACTCTATCACACATAAGCCTCATTATATCTTCCTCAAAACAGCCACCATACCTACCTATCATGGCATTTCCATAGCCATTCCGAGATATATTGCCATGCAACTTTCATCGTCATCATATACATGACTTGAGCATTCATTGTCATAGTGCTTTGCATTATCGTAAGATAGCTAGCATGATGTTTTCATGGCTTATCCGTTTTTTGATGTCATTGCTATGCTAGATCATTGCACATCCCGGTACACCGCCGGAAGCATTCATATAGAGTCATATATTTGTTCCAGTATCGAGTTGTAATATCGAGTTGTAAGTAAATAAAAGTGTGATGATCATCATTATAGAACATTGCCCCATAAAAAAAGAAAAGAAAAAAAATAAAAAAAGGAAAGGCCAAAGAAGCCTAAATAAAAAAGGGGGCCAAAGAAGCCCAGCGAAAAAAAGAAAAAAATAAAAAAATAAAAAAAGGGGCAATGTTACTATCCTTTTTTTCCCACACTTGTGCTTCAAAGTAGCACCATGTTCTTCATATAGATTGTCTCCTACGTTGTCACTTTCATATACTAGTGGGTATTTTCATTATAGAACTTGGCTTGTATATTCCAACGATGGGCTTCCTCAAATGCCCTAGGTCTTCATGAGCAAGCAAGTTGGATGCACACCCACTTAGTATCTTTTGTTGAGCTTTCATACACTTATAGCTGTTAGTGCATCCGTTGCATGGCCATCCCTACTCCTCGCATTGACATCAATTGATGGGCATATCCATAGCCCGTTGATTAGCCGCGTCGATGTGAGACTTTCACTTTTTTTGTCTTCTCCACATAACCTCCATCATTATATTCTATTCCACCTATAGTGCTATATCCATGGCTTGCGCTCATGTATTTCGTGAGGGTTGAAAAAGCTGAAACGCGTTAAAAAGTATGAACCAATTGCTCGGCTTGCCATCAGGGTTGTGCATGATGGGGGCATTTTGTGTGACAAAAATGAAGCATGGCCAAACTATATGATTTTGTAGGGATAAGCTTGCTTTGGCCTTGTTGTTTTGAAAATACATGATTGCTTTATTGGTACGCTCGAAGTATTATTGTTTTTATGTCAAATGATAGACTATTGCTTTGAATCACTCGTGTCTTAATGTTCATGCCATGATTAGACATATGATCAAGATTATGCTATGTAGCATTCCACATCAAAAATTATCTTTTTATCATTTACCTACTTGAGGACGAGCAGGAATTAAGCTTGGGGATGCTGATACGTCTCCGTAGTATCTATAATTTTTGATTGTTCCATGCCAATATTTTTCAACTTTCATATACTTTTGGCAACTTTTTATACTATTTTGGGGACTAACATATTGATCCAGTGCCCAGTGCCAGTTCCTGTCTGTTGCATGTTTTTTGTTTCGTAGAAAACCCATATCAAATAGAGTCCAAACAGGATAAAAATGGACGGAGATTTTTTTTTGGAATATTTGTGATTTTTGGGAAGTAAAATCAAGGCGAGACGGTGCCCGAGTGGGCCAGGAGATAGGGGGCGAGCCCCAGTGAGGCAGGAGCGCCCTGGACTCTCCTGGCCCCCCGTAAGGCGGTTGATGCTCTTCTTTTGCCGCAAGAAAGCTAATTTTACGAGAAAAATCTGGGCGAAAGGTTCACCCCAATCGGAGTTACGGATCTCCAGATATAAAAGAAACGGTCAAGGGGTAGAATCTGAGAACGCAGAAACAGAGAGATAGATCCAATCTCGGAGGGGCTCTCGCCCCTCCCAAGCCATGGGAGCCAAGGACCAGAGGGGAAACCCTTCTCCCATCTAGGGAGAAGGTCAAGGAAGAAAAAGAACAAGGGGGTCTCTCTCCCCCTTGCTTCCGGTGGCGCCGGAACGCCGCCAGGGGCCATCATCATCACCGCGATCTTCACCAACACCTCCGCCATCTTCACCAACATCTCCATCACCTTTCCCCATCTATATCCAGCGGTCCACTCTCCCGCAACCCGTTGTACGCTCTACTTGAACATGGTGCTTTATGCTTCATATTATTATCCAATGATGTGTTGCCATCCTATGATGTCTGAGTAGATTTCTATTGTCCTATCGGTGATTGATGAATTGCTATGATTTGTTTGAGTTGCATGTTTTATTATTGGTGTTGTCCTATTGTGCCCTCTGTGTCACGCAAGCTTGAGGGATTCCCGCTGTAGGGTTTGCAATATGTTTATGATTTTCTTATGTTGGGTTGCGTGAGTGACTGAAACACAAACCCGAGTAAGTAGGTTGTTTGTGTATGGGATAAAAGGGGACTTGATGCTTTAATGCTATGGTTGGGTTTTACCTTAATGAATCTTTAGTAGTTGCGGATGCTTGCTAGAGTTCCAGTCATAAGTGCATATGATCCAAGTAGAGAAAGTATGTTAGCTTATGCCTCTCCCTCAAATAGAATTGCAATAGTGATTACCGGTCTAGTAACATAGTCAATTGCTTAGGGGCAATTTCACAACTCCTACCACCACTTTTCCACACTCACTATATTTACTTTATTGCTTCTTTATCTAAACAGCCCCTACTTTTTATTTACATGTTCTTTATTATCTTGCAACCTATCCAACAACACCTACAAAGTACTTCTAGTTTCATACTTGTTCTAGGTAAAGCGAACGTCAAGCGTGCGTAGAGTCGTATCAGTGGCCGATAGGACTTGAGAGAGTATTTGTTCTACCTTTAGCTCCTCGTTGGGTTCGACACTCTTACTTATTGAAAGAGGCTACAACTATCCCGTATACTTGCGGGTCATCAGCGCATCATCATATATGGGACCTAGCACCAAATGAGAGGACACAATAGAGTTAGAGGTTAAGTCGTTAGATTTCAAAATGTCCTCACATGACGTATCAACGATCACACTCTCTCTATGTTGTGGCTCACTCACTCCCTCAAAGTAGGTGCACCCAAAGTCACATATGGTGGAGTAACTCATCTCACTCAAGTGGTGGGGGTTGTGGCTCTCCTCACATGGGAATTTGGGCAACTCATCGTATATGGGGCTAGTGGTGAACTCTCTCTCACTCTCAATATGGTGGCACAAGTCACTCAAGTCATCATCCGTCACCATGGTCAAAGGGAAAATCCCATGCTCAACCATCTTGTCGTCGTCTCCATGGATGAAGGCCGAAGATGACACATAATCACTCTCCTCCTTGACCGAAGGGAAAATCCCATCACTGTCGCTGTGGATGAAGGCCGAACATGGCGCATCATCACTCTCGCCTCCTAAGATGGAAGCATCATCCTTGCTCGTTACCATATCGTTCGCCTCCAAAGTATGTTCCTTAAGAGACTCCATTATCGTAGTTGTCGCTGTACCATCTTGAAAAGAGTCAAGGTAGACTCGGCATCATCAATGCCACAAAGAGGGATGGTGGTGAAGTCTGACTTGGGAGCATCATCTTGGAGCTCGTCGGGCTTGGACATCTTGGTGGTACTATCCTCATGCTCTTTCTCATGGAGCTTGGTCGTCGCGAAGTGTGCTAGGGGTTGAGAAGCCTTGGTCTTCATGAGTTCTTTTTCCGCCTTGAGAGCATCAATGTAGTTGTCATCGAGGTACTTGTTGTCTCTCGAGGAAGATAATCTTGGAGATGTCATTGTTCAATCCCATCATGAGGTGGAACTTCATCGAAATGGGGTCATGCATGCCGGCTCATTGCAAGGCTTTCTTCATCTCCTTGAAGTACTCGTTGATTGACTTGGATCCTTGGATGGTGTTCTCCAATTGGAGAAGAACATGTTGCGTGTAGCTGGAAGGCACAAACTCTCGTCGCATAGCTTTCTTCGTCTTGGGCCAACTCGTGTCGATGGTATCCGAAGGTGTATATGCAGCCACCATGTCGACGCATATTCGTGGAAGTTCCTTGTGGTGCACTTCACTTGATTGTCAGAGAGTACTTGATGTAGCTTGAGGTAGTCATCCATCTTGCGCTCCCACTAGAGATACTCCTCGGGGTCTTCAGTCCCATAGAAAGAAAAGCTCGTGGTCGGTGTCAAGGCCGTAGTAGCTCGTGGAAGTCGCGGACATGAGCTTGAGGATCTTCTCTTGAGCGTAGTCTTGAGGTGCTTTTAGGCGAAGATGCCAAATGTCCAAAGGTGAAGATGCCTTGAAGTCGCTTGGCGAAGATGCCTTGAAGTCGCTTGGCGAAGATGCCAATGTAGATGGTGAAGTCATTGAGCGGTTGTTGGTGTTGAGCTCTTAACCTTCACGTTCTCGTCGGTGGTGGTGTCGATGCCGATGTGACCTTGCCGGAGATGGAAGCTCGTAAGCATGTGCACTTGAGTGTCTTCTCGAAGATGAGGGAGACCTCTCGGTGGTCTTGATGAGGGCTTTGAGCTCCTCCATTTGAGAATCCATGTTGGTGTACAAGTGGTTCTTCATGGCATCGCACTTGTCGTTGTTGGTGTAGACTGAAGAAGGTGTGCTTTGCCTATCCATCACAAGAATCGAGCAAAGGTGAGTAGGAAATGAGATAAACAATATCAAGTTACCTTTTCCCAAAGTTGAGGATGTATTCCATTTCACTCACTGTGAAATGAAAGAATAGTGGAATTGGTACCGGACTTTTTCACTCACACCTATAAAGGAAGGCTTATGGAGTAACTTGGTGAGGATAGTGGCACAAAAATTTGATGCAATTGTTAGTAAGAGTCAATAATGTTGAAATAGATCCACAAATTCACAAGTAAAAGAAGTAGACCAATAGCAATATATGGCGCACGGAAACGCACACACGGATAAATAAATGTGGTCGTGCAACTAAGGAATGAGCACAAAATTTGGAATCCACGGAAAACACTCGTGTTGCACAACTCAAGAGAGACGCTGGCACAATTGCTCTATAGGCGGATACGACACTTGTGCACAACCTATAATATGCAAAATGTACCAACCTTCTATCCCAAGTATGCTATATATGTATGATTCCTGGTGTTTCGCACATGATGATCAATGATGGTATATGATATGCAATGTGGCGATGCTATGGCTACTGCTTACAAGCTCTTTTTTTCTCTTTTTGCTTAGAAGCTTATTCTCTCTTTTTTTGATATGTCCACTATGTGAAATGCACAAACCAAGATAGCAAATGTGTATATGCGGGAACAATCTTGTGGCACAAGGGATGATATGATGATACCACGATGAGGATACCAAGATGATATGGTATGTATGCAATGGAAGGTTTAGATTGATGATCACTAATGTGAACAAGTAACGTTGCCGGCAATACTCAATGGCTAGTCTCGATAGGAAAGTGACACAAAATGGGCTAGGGCTTATCAATGCAATGGCAAGAATGAATGTACAATGATGGGCTACCATGATACCAAGATGATCTAGAGGTTACCGTCAGTGGCGATAATGAGTGGCGGTGTTCTTGATGTAGAACCGTTCCTAATTAGCAGAAACACCTTAGCAAACATAAAAAATGCGAACTCAAAATATCCAAAGGCAAATGTCAAAAGGTGGTAGCAGGAAGCGGTGGTGGTCTTGCGGAAGCTCAATTGTATTGAGGAAATGCAATGATGGGTTATGGAAGTTGGAGTTGAAGTGTATGGTGGACTAGGTTATGCGGAAGGTATGGTGGTGGTTGATGAAGAAGTAATGGTCCCTAAGTAGCCTAAACACCTTAGGAGACTCGAATCACAACTCAAGCAACCAGTAATGCGATGGGGAACTAATGGAGAGCAACCCACGGTTATCCCCATGGACCTACCTACGTCTCCCACGACACCACTTGGACCAATGACAAGATCTCAAGCAAAGGCTATTGAAAGTAAGGTGAACTCGCTCCTCTCCGAACTACCACTATCTTCATATGAGACATGGCTCCTACCTCAGGCAGAGACCCTATGTGTGATTAGATACTTGGAGGAAGGCCACGAAGAAGCTTCACCCAACGGACAAGACGGCAAGGATACCAAGTACAAGGAACAAGAAGAAGAGCTGCCAGAAAATCTCTAGCCACCGGATGACCGGACCAGGCTGTACGTCTGACACCTGAAGCACCAGCTAGCTAGCCAAGTCCCAGCCAGCGAACGCTACAGGGGCCGGACGACCGACGTAGACCGGACGTCCGATGCCTCCCGGCCACCGGACGACCGAGCCCCTCCGGACGACCGGTGTCACCCAACAGACGGGAAATTAACGGAAATCCAAGACCCCGAGATGACCGACGGCCTTTGGATGACTGACACCTGATCAAAGCCAAAACGTCGGACGTCCAACACCCACCAGACGACCGGACCCTCGCGAGCCACCGAATGTCTGGTAGCTGTCGGACGACCAATGCCTGTCTGTGCACAGCATGTTGGGCCGAGGCCCATGTACCCTTTCGCCCTCCTAGACTATATATACTCGTCCTCCTCCCTCTTATTAGGGTCAACAATGTGATAGCTCATTTGAGATATAGAGCTTTGCTCACCCACTAGATTACTTCTCCATCAGAGTTCACGACCTCTAAGGAGAAGATCCCCCCAAGTGGATTCAAGACCCCTCACCGGAAGACCCCTCAAGACCTCCTCACAGAGAACTACCGCATCTTGTATTGTCCTTTGTTGCGTTTGCATATTGTATCACTCTTTATGTTCATGGATCTAGCATATGTGTGATTGGATCTCGTCAATTTGAGTGTTTTCCCCTCGTGTTTCCCCTCGTGTTCTTCATGTTCGTTGTAGGATCACCTCCAAATTGTGAAAGATTGGCCCTAGGGTTTCCACCCTACATCATCTTGGTATCATGAGCCTAGGTTGATCACGAATTTGGAGCCCCCACCCTTGTTTTCTAGCCTTGTTTTGTTGATTTTGTCCCAATTTCAAAAATTCCCCACCAAAAATAGCCCCCAATTTTTTTTGTCATTTGTTGGTTTTGATGAAGTTTTGTTGGATTTGATCCATGGGTTTGGTTTTCCACGAGTGGATCTAGCTTTTCCCCATCATCTCCACCATTTCCATCCACAAATTCGTCCTATTTTGCCCAAATTTTGCCCCTCCACCACGAACCCTATAAGTTCACCCCGTGCCCGAAACTGCCCAGGCACCAGACGTCCGACAGTCTCCGGACGTCCGACGATCACCGGCCGTCCGACCACCACCGAACGTCCGACATTTTCTGACGAAACTGAACTTTGTTCAGTCCCTCCGCTCCACTTCCACATACGCACTCCCATACTACTACACCACCCGTAGCCACCTTTGCTTTCCGCAACCACCATCGCTTTCCTCTACCAATTCCCACAATTTTGCCTCATTTGATCTTTGAGAATTTGAGTTTCGGTTTCCGTTTCCTAATGTGTTTCGGCTACTTAGGGACAGTTCGACGACATCACCACCGCTCATCTTCGTCATCTACATCGACCACTTCACCATTTTGACACCTTCACCGTAAGCAAGAACGGTAACCTCTATATCATCTTGGTATCGTGGTAACCCATCATTGTACATTCTTGCCATTGCATTGATAACCCCAACCATTTGAGTACTGCCGACAACGTTACTTGTGCACATTAGTGATCATAGCTCCCATTGCATACATACCATATCATCTTGGTACATAACTTGATATCATCTCTTGTGTCATAAGGTTTTCATCGCATATACACAATTGCTATCTTGGTTCATGAAGTTTTGCATGAGAAAGAGCTCAAAATAAAAAGAGCCAAATAAGCTTTTAAGCAAAAGAGAAAGATAAGCAAAGAGCTTTTAAGCAAGAACCATAGCATCCTACTACATTAAGATTTTCATACTCGATCATCCTGGATCATATCACTGGAACACCATACATATAGCATACTTGGGATAGAAGTCGTTGCATTTTGCTTAGTAGGTTGTGCACAAGTCTCATATCCGCCTATTGTGCAATCAAGCTAGCGTCTCTCTAGCATTGTGCAATAAGAGCATTTTCGTGGATTCCACATTTTGGCTCATTCCTTGGTTGCACGACCCCATTTATCTATCCGTGTGTGTGTTTCTGTGTGACACATCTTGCTATTGGTCTACTTGTTGCATTTGCAAATTTGTGAATCTTTTCCAACATTATTGAGTCTCACTAACAACTGCATAAATTTTGTCCACCATCCTAACCAAGCTCCCCCAAAGGCTTATTTGTGTAGGTGTGAGAAGTTGATAGGAACCGGTACCACTTGTGCTATTTTCTTGTTACATAATTGAATGATCTTTGATCCATTCTCAACATCGGTCAAGGTACATTTACTATAGTTCTTGTTTTTCTTCCACTCACACATTTACTTGAAATGATGGATAGGCCAACTACTTCTACCAACCCAATCTTCATTGAGAAAGACGAGGACCCAAACATCTATGTCACCAAGAACCACCTCTTTGACACACAATGAGATTTGCATCAAGAACAACAAGCATTGAGCGACTGCATCGACAATCTCGCCATCGAGTTGCGCCACTCCTAGCAACATACAAGAGACTTATTCGACAACAAGTTCGATGAACAAAAACAAGAAAACAATGCAAAAATGGACAAGATCCATGCCTTGTTGGTCAACTGCTCTTCTACTACTTCGTCCTACTCAAGGCAGAGCCACTCAAGTCGACATTCCTCCGACAACTCAAGTACACCAACATCAAACACTCTTCGTCGAGCCGTGCGCCAAGACCGTCAAGCAAACCGCAATCCTCTACATGGAACCGATCCTCAAGAGGAACTTCTAGCGCAAGAACATTGAATCGTCAAAATCAACATACCTTTGTGCAAGCACAAGAAATACAACGCCAACGCCAACAAGAGGAAGAGCAAGCGCACCAAAACCAAGACGCACAAGATGCCGAGGCACAATGTCATCAAAAACAACAATTGCGTGAAGCTCAAGAACTTGAGGCGCATCATGCCTTTCGAGAGACAAGTCGCGTCATAGCCACACACAACCGGCATACTCATGAGCAAGAAGAAGCGCTTCACGAGGAAGTCCAAGAGAGCAACTATCAAGCAAGATTACACTGACAAGTTCCAAAAGCTCCTCGACAAGAACCACAAGCTCACCAAGAGAAACAAGAAAATGGTAATCCTACACGCCAGGAGCAACATGAGGTTGACAACCCTCCATGTCAAGGGCGCCATCATCCCCGACCCCAACTCAATGAAGAGCAACGCTATGACAAGCTCAAGTTCGCCATGCCCAAGTTCACCGGAAGCAACGATCCCGAAGAGTACATTTCATGGGCATTGATGGTCGACAAGATCTTTCCTTTGCACAACTATGAGGAAGAGAATAAGATCGCCATGGCATCCCTTGAGTTCCAAGACTATGTCCTCAATTGGTGGGAGCAAGTCATTGAGCGATGAGAAGCAAGAGGTGAACCACCGATCGCAACATGGGATCAAATGAAGGATGTCATGAGAGCCTCTCTTCGTGCCAACATACTACAACCACGACCTCTTCAAGAGACTACAACTCCTTAAGCAAGGAACAAAGAGCGTTGAAGAGTACCACAAGGAAATGGAGATCGCCATGCTACGAGCCAATGTCACGGAAGATAATGAGCAAACTATGGCACATTTCTTGAATGGCCTCAATCATCCTATCAAGAATATTTCCGACTTCCAACCTTACTCCAACCTCATCGAGCTAGTGCATCAAGCCACTAAGGCTAAGCAACAAGTGCAAGATGACTTAAAGTATGCCAAGTACTCTTCCAAGACATACAACTACAACGACCAAGCTTCAAAGACTCAACCGCCTTCTACCTCAATCAAACCTTCTACAAGCAACGGCGACAAGTCAAGTTACAAGAAAACTTCGACAATCTCAAGTCGTCCTCCTACTACAAGTAACTTCAAGCTGAGAGCTTCATCATACACAACTCCACCGGATGAGACCATCAAGACAAGTTCCATCAAGTTCTTGATAACCCACAAGTATAGGGGATCGCAACAGTTTTCTAGGGTATAGTATTCAACCCAAATTTATTGATTCGACACAAGGGGAGCCAAAGAATATTCTCAAGTATTAGCAGCTGAGTTGTCAATTCAACCACACCTGAAAGACTTAATATCTGCAGCAAAGTATTTAGTAGAAAAGTAGTATGGAAGTAATAGTAACAGTGGCAAAAGTAATAGTAGCAGTTTTGTAGCAATCATAACAGTGGCAACAGAGTAACAAAGCAAAGATCAATATGAAACGAGCTCGTAGGCAATTGTAGGATGACATTCATCATGCAACAGCTATAACATAGGGTGACACAGAACTAGCTCCAATTCATCAATATAATGTAGGCATGTATTCCGAATATAGTCATACGTGCTTATGGAAAAGAACTTGCATAACATCTTTTGTCCTACCCTCCCGTGACAGCGGGGTCCTATTGGAAACTAAGGGATATTAAGGCCTCCTTTTAATAGAGTACTGGACCAAAGCATTAAAACTTAGTGAATACATGAACTCCTCAAACTGCGGTCATCACCGGGAAGTGTCCCGACTATTGTCACTCCGGGGTTGCTGGATCATAACACGTAGTAGGTGACTATAACTTGCAAAATAGGATCAAGAACACAAATATATTCCTGAAAACATAATAGGTTGAGATCTGAAATCATGGCACTCAGGCCCTAGTGACAAGCATTAAGCATAGCAAAGTCATAGCAACATCCATCTTAGAACACAGTGGATAATAGGGATCAAACCCTAAAAAAACTAACTCTATTACATGGTAAATCTCATCCAACCCATCACCGTCTAGCAAGCCTACGATGGGTTACTCATGCATGGCGGTGAGCATCATGAAATTGGTGATGGAGGATGGTTGATGATGACGATGGCGACGGTTTCCCCTCTCTGGAGCCCAAAACAGACTCCAGATCTGCCCTCCCGAGGAAGAACATGAAGCGGCGTCGGCTCCGTATCGTAAAACGTGATGAATCCTTCTCTCTGATTTTTTCCCCATAACGTGAATATATGGAGTTGGAGTTGAGGCTAGTAGGGCCTCGTTGGACCCACAAGAGCAGAGGGCACGCCCCGGGGGGTGGGCGCGCCCTCCACCCTTGTGGATAGGGTGTGGGTCCCCTCTAGTTGATTCTTTCACCAATATTTTTTATTTATTCCAAAAATAATCTTCATGAAGTTTCAGGTCATTCCGAGAACTTTTATTTGTGCACAAAAATAACACCATGGCAATTCTACTGAAAACAACGTCAGTCCGTGTTAGTTCCATTCAAATCATGCAAATTAGAGTCCAAAACAAGGGCAAAAGAGTTTGGAGAATTGATACGATGGAGACGTATCAACTTCCCCAAGCTTAACCCATTGCTTGTCCTCAAGCAATTCAGTTGACAAACTAAAAGTGATAAAGAAAAACTTTTACAAACTTTGTTTGATCTTCTTGTTGCAATTATGACTAACCATATTCACAATAACATTTAGGTCTCACATTTACTCATATCAATGGCATAATCAACTAGCGAGCAATAATAATAAATCACTTTCTCAAAACGATCATCATATGATATAACAAGATGGTATCTTGCTAGCCCTTTCCGAGACTGCAAAACATAAATGCAGAGCACCCCTGAAGACCAAGGACTGACTAGACATTAATTCATGGTAAAAGAGATCCAGTCATAGTCATACTCAATATCAATTAATAACACTGCATACAAATGACAGTGGTGCTCTCTAACTGGTGCTTTTTATAAGAGGATGATGACTCAGCAATAAAAGTAAATAGATAGGCCCTTTGCAGAGGGAAGCAGGGATTTGCAAAGGTGCTAGAGCTCGAGCTTTTAAAATAGAGATGAATATAATTTTTAGCGGTATTCTTCCATTGTCAACATAATACCCAAGATATCTCGGTATCTTCCATACTAGATACATTATAAGCGGTTCCCAAACAGAATGGTAAAGTTTATACTCCCCCACCACCAACAAGCACATTCCACGACTGGTCCGAAACAACGGGTACCGTCCAACTAACAACAG
The DNA here is from genome assembly GCF_018294505.1 of Triticum aestivum. Classification (NCBI taxonomy): domain Eukaryota; kingdom Viridiplantae; phylum Streptophyta; class Magnoliopsida; order Poales; family Poaceae; genus Triticum; species Triticum aestivum. The sequence goes on from NC_057807.1 coordinate 153,906,592, forward strand.
TCCTGGGGGAGTTTTGTTTGCAATTATATTTTGATTTGATTTGAGCATGGGACTGGGCATCCCGGTTACCAGCCATTTTCTCGTGAATGATGAGCGGAGTCCACACATCATGAGAATAAACCACGTAGCATGGAAGATACTGACAGCCCCCAATCGCCACATGAGCGATTCGGGCATACAAAAAAGATTATCATTTGAAGGTTTAGAGTTTGGCACATGCAAATTTACTTGGAACGGCAGGTAAATACCGCATATGGGTAGGCATGGTGGACTCATATGGAAGAACTTTGGGTTTATGGAAGTGGATGCACAAGCAGTATTCCCGCTTACTACAAGTGAAGGCTAGCAAGACATTGAGGAGCGACCAACTAGAGAGCGACAACAGTCATAAACATGCCTTGAGATTAACCAACATTGAATGCAAGCATGAGTAGGATATAAATCACCATGAACATAAATATCATGGAGGCTATGTTGATTTTGTTTCAACTACATGCGTGAACATGTGCCAAGTCAAGCCACTCGAATCATTCAAAGGAGGATACCATCCTGTCATATCACATCACAATCATTTTAATTTGCATGTTGGCACGCAAGGTAAACCATTATAAACTGCTAGCTAATTAAGCATGGCATGAGTAACTACAATCTCTAATTGTCATTGCAAACATGTTTCATTCATAATGCGTTGAATCAAGAATGATGAACTAATCATATTTACAAAACCAAGATAGGTCGAGTTCATACCAGCTTTTCCTCATCTCAATCATTTCATCATATATCATCATTATTGCCTTTCACTTGCACGACTGAACGGTGTGGATAATAATAAGAGTGCATGTGCATTGGACTAAGCTGGAATCTGCAACATTTATTCAAAGGAGAAGACAAGGTAATATGGGCTCTTTGTTAGATCAAAAGTAATGCATATGAGAGCCACTCAACATTTTCATCGTGGTCTTCTCCTCTCGACCCCCAAAGAAAAGAATTTCAAAGAAACACACTAAAATGTTTTTGGAGTTTTTTTTGAAGAAACTAAAACAAGAGCGAGGAAAACTATTTAGACGGGAAAGCTCCCAACAAGCTAAAGAAGAACGAGAAATCTTTTTGGGTTTTATTTTAATACTACAACTACGTGAACATGGAAAGCAAACTAAAATACAACTATTTTTTTTGGTTTTTTCTTAAGGTTTTTCAAACACACAAGAAGAAAGTGGGAAAAAGAAATAAACTAACATGGATACTACAATGAAAAAGTGTGAACACCGACAACTGGAATGAGTGTGTGAACATGAATATAATTTTGGTGAGAAATATGTACTCCCCCAAGCTTAAGCTTTTGGCCTAGGTTGATCTAGGGCCAACACTGGCCCGGATGATACCCGAAATCATAGTTGGGGTTGTACTGTGCTGCGGCAGCTACCGCTTGGCGAGCTGCTTCATGGAGGCGAGAAACCTCCACTGTTCCCTCATACTCATTTGCCTCCTCTCTGGTCATAAAATATCTTCCATTTACCTGAAAGTTAAAGAAGGCAGGAGCAGGAAGGGTAATATCGACAGCATGTCATCTGTCAAAGATTAGTCGGTATTGTAGGGACTGTTCGTTCCTCTCAAGAAACTGTTAGCGCACCATAGCATCATAATCAAGAAAAGCAGGTGGCAACTCAATATCGTTCCCTCCTATGGGTACACCAAGATAATTAGCTAAACGAGTTGCATAAATCCCACCAAATAAATCTCCCTCTTTTGCATTGTGATGTAACCTCCTCGCAATAATAGCCCCCAAGTTATATCGTTGATCACCTAACACAGTACACTTGAGGATACTAAGCTCTAGAACGCAAAGGTGGCAATGATCATGTTTACTGTTAATGCACCTACCTATAAAGAGAGCAAAATAATGTATAGCAGGAAAGTGAATGCTCCCTATTGTAGCTTGTGTGATATTTCTAGTTTCTCCCATAGTGATGCTAGCAAGGAAATCGTTGTATTCAGATTTGTGAGGCTCACTATGAATGCCCCACTATGGGATTTTGCAAGCAGTATTAAAATCTTCAAGGTCCATGGTATATGATTCATCATAAAGATCAAATAAAACAGTATGGGTATCGCGCTTCGATGAAAATTCAAACCTCCACACAAAGGAATCGGTGAGGAGGTAATAGTATTGTTGGCACTTATCTGATACGAAGTTCTCAAGATCAGCATTCCGTACATACGCATCAAATTCATCCTTGAAGCCTGCATGAACCATAAATTCATCTGATGACCATTCACAAGGCCGCACTTGAGTTTCCCTTGGTGGTTCAAGATCCGGCTCATGTATTGCGAGCCTCGGTGCTTGCTTCCTCGAAGAATCACCTTGGTACATTCTCCTAGACATTTTTCTTCTCTGAAAAATTTCTAAAATTTTAGTGACTCAAAACAAAAGTGAACAAAACTCAAAAAACCTGATAGCAACAACTCCTAAAAGTGTCTAGAGGCTATATCATGCATCAAAACTACTTTGGACCATATAAATTTGACATGCAAGCTCAAGAACAGGGTCACCATAGCAGCAAAAATTTGCAATAAATAAAGCACTAGAACAAAGACTAAATGGACCATTGGAGGAGTCACATACCGAAGAACAATCCCCCAAAACAGTTTTGTGAATCAAGTTTTGCACAAGGAGATAGAAAATGGCAGCAAAAAGAGCAAGAACACGGGTTTGATCTACGGGATGATTTTTTCTGGAGGAAGACGAAGTGGATGGGTGCTGGAATAAGTGGAGGGGACCCACGTGGGACCCACAAGACCGGGGGGCGTGCCCAGCGGGGTAGGGCGCGCCCTCCACCCTTGTGGCCCACTGGTGAAGCCCCCTAGTGTGTACTCAGTGCCAGAAATTCTCAAATATTCTATAAAGAATCATACTAAATTTTCAGGGCATTCGAAGAACTTTTATTTTTGGGACATTTTTTATCACATGGATAATTCAAAAAACAGACAGAAAATACTATTTTTTTCTTTATTCATTCTAAATAACAGAAAGTAAATGGTAGGTACAGTGAGTTGTGTTTTCTAAATTCATCCATCTCATGCTCATCAAAAGAAATACATTAACAAGGTTGATCAAGTCTTATTAATAAACTTCTTCGGAATGACATCAAACTAGAGAATTTTCGAATAACACTAGGTTACCTCAACGAGGATATGCATGTCCCCAACAATAAGAATATCATATTTCTTTTTGACAGTAGGAAGAGGGAATTGAAAACCTCCAATAGTAATAGTTGAAATTTTTCCAATAGAATTGATACTATGAACTTGAGGTTGTTTCTTCGGGAAATGTACCGTATGCTCATTCCCATTAACAGCCCCTGCATATTCAAAAAGGGTCTACCAAGGATAATCGACATACCGTTGTCCTCTGGAATGTCAAGAATAACAAAGTTCATTAAAATAGTAACGTTTGCAACCACAACAGGCACATCCTCAAAAATACCGATGGGTATAGGAGTTGATTTATCAGCCATTTGCAAAGAAATTTCAGTAGGTGTCAACTTATTAAATTCAAGTCTATAATATAAAGAGAAAAGCATAACACTAACACCGGCTCCAAGATCACATAAAGTAGTTTTAACATAGTTTTTTTAATGGAGCATGGTATAGTTGGTTCTCCTGGATCTCCAAGTTTCTTTGGTATTCCAACCTTAAATGTATAATTACCAAGCATGGTGGAAATTTTAGCTTCAAGTTTCTTTCTTTTATTAATAACAATATCTTTCCTATACTTAGCATAAGGAGGCATTTTAAGCATATCAGTTAAACGCATACACAAAAAGATAGGTCTAATCATTTCAGCAAAGTGCTCAAAATCCTCATCATCCTTTTTCTTGGATGGCTGAGGAGGAAAGGGCATGGGTTTCTGAACCCATGGTTCTCTTTCTCAACCATGTTTTCTAGCAACAAAGTCTCTCTTATCATAACATTGATTCTTTGATTGTGGGTTATCAAGGTCAACAACTAGTTCAATCTCCACATCATTATCATTACTAGGTTGAGCATCAACATGACCATCATTATTAACATTATCGCTAGTTCATGTTCATCACCAGATTGTGTCTCAGCATCAGAGATAGAAATATCATTAGGATTCTCAAGTGTGTCTATAGCACGTTCACTAGCATGCAAATTCCTATCAGTTTTCTTTTTCTTTTTATTAGAAGAACTAGGTGCATCAGTATTAGTTCTCTGAGAATCTTCCTCAACTCTCTTAGGATGGCCCTCGGGATACAAAGGTTCCAAGTAAATTTACCACCTCTAGTCATAACCCTAATAGCATTATCATTGTTCTTACTATTCAACTCATAAGCAAATCATCATGTGCCTTAAGTACTTGCTCTACTTGAGTTGTAACCATGGAAGCATGTTTACTAATAAGCTTAAGATCATTAACAGTTCTACTCATATAATCACCCAAGTGGTCAAGCATGTAAGCATTATGTTTCAATTGTCTACTAACATAAGCATTAAAGTTTTCTTGTTTAACAATAAAATTATCAAACTCATCCAAGCATTGACTAGCAGACTTATTATGAGGAATATCTCCTTCATCAAATCTATGGAGAGAGTTTGCCTCTACTACTTGTGTCGGGTTATCAACACCATATATTTCTTAAATAGGCGGTAGATTCTTAACATCCTCAACTTTAATACCTTTCAAAGATTTCTTTGCCTCTTGCATATCTTCAAGACCGAGAAAAAGAATACCCCTTTTCTTCGGAGTTGGCTTAGGAGTTGGTTCAGGAAGTGTCCAAGCATTATCATTGCACAATATATTATTCAATAGCAGTCCAGCTTGCTCAATAGTTCGTTCCCTGAAAACACAACCAGCACAACTTTCCAGGTGGTCTCTGGAAGCATTGGTTAGTCCATTATAAAAGATATCAAGTATTTCATTTTTCTTGAGAGGATGATCAGGCAAAGCATTAAGTAATTGGAGAAGCCTCCCCCGAGCTTGTGGGAGACTCTCTTATTCAATTTGTACAAAGTTAAATATTTCCCATAAGGCAGCTTGTTTCTTATGAGCAGGGAAATATTTTTCAGAGAAGTAGTAAATCATATCCTGTGGACTACGCACACAACCAGGAGCAAGAGAATTAAACCATAACTTAGCATCACCCTTTAATGAGAAAGGAAACAATTTAAAAATATAGTAATAGCGAATTTTTTCCTCATGAGCAAATAGGGTGGCTATATCATTCAATTTAGTAAGATGTGGCACAACAGTTTCAGATTCATAACCATAGAAAGGATCAGACTCAACAAAAGTAATTGACTTAGGATCGACAAAGAATTCATAATCCTTATCAGTAACAAAGATAGGTGAAGTAGCAAACATAGGGTCATTTTGCATTCTAGCATTCAAAGACTTTTCTTTCAGCTCGGCTAACAATTTCTTAAGATCATCTCTATCATTACAAGCAAGAAAGTCTATAGAAGTTTCCACATCCATAATATATCCCTCAGGTACAACAGGCAATTCATATCTAGGGGGAGAATCATAATCTTCAGTTCAATAATATCATCAGTTTCAGTAATTTCATTCTCTCTAACCCTAGCAAGTCATTCATCAAGAAATTCACCTAGTGGCACAGTATTATCAAGCAGAGAAGTAGTTTCATCATAAGCATCCTGCATAGCAGAAGTGGCATCATCAATAACATGCGACATATTGGAATCAATAGCAGGTGTAGGTGTCACAATTTTACTCAAAACACAAGGTAAATCAAGTGCAGAGCTAGATGTCAGTTCCTTACCTCCCCTCGTAGTTGAGGGAAAAATCTTGGTTCTTTGATCTTTCAAATTCCTCATAATGATCAAAAGATATAAATCCCAAGTGAATCAGATAATAGAGCTATACTCCCCAGCAACGCCGCTAGAAAAAGGTCTTGATAACCCACAAGTATAGGGGATCACAATAGTTTTTGAGGGTAGACTATTCAACCCAAATTTATTGGTTCGACACAAGGGGAGCCAAAGAATATTCTCAGGTATTAGCAGTTGAGTTGTCAATTTAACCACACCTGAAAGACTTAATATCTGCAGCAACGTATTTAGTAGCAAAGTAGTATGGAAGTAACGGTGACGGTGGCAAAAGTAACATTAGCAGTTTTGTAGCAATCGTAACAGTGGCAACAGAAAAGTAATGAAGCAAAGATCAATATGAAACGAGCTCGTAGGAAATGGATCAATGATGGATAATTATGTCGGATGGCATTCATCATGCAACAGTTATAACATAGGGTGACGTAGAACTAGCTCCAATTCATCAATATAATGCCGGCATGTATTCCAAATATAGTCATATGTGCTTATGGAAAAGAACTTGCATGACATCTTTTTCCTACCCTCCCGTGGCAGCGGGGTCCTATTGGAAACAAAGGGATATTAAGGTCTCTTTTTAATAGAGTATCGGACCAAAGCATTAACACTTAGTGAATACATGAACTCCTCAAACTACGGTCATCACCGGGAAGTGTCCCGACTATTGTCACTCCGGGGTTGTCGGATCATAACACGTAGTAGGTGACTATAACTTGCAAGATAGGATCAAGAACACAAATATATTCATGAAAACATAATAGGTTCAGATCTAAATGATGGCACTCGGGCCCTAGTGACAAGCATTTAGAATAGCAAAGTCATAGCAACATCAATCTTAGAACATAGTGGATACTAGGGATCAAACCATAACAAAATTAACTTGATTACATGGTAAATCTCATCCAACCCATCACCGTCCAGCAAGCCTATGATGGGATTACTCACGCACGGCGGTGAGCATCATGAAATTGGTGATGGTTAATGGTTGATGATGACGATGGTGATGATTTCCCCTCTTAGAAGCCCAAAACAGACTCTCGATCTGCCCTCCCGAGGAAGAACTGGAGGCGGCGGCGGCTCCGTATCGTAATCCCGAGGAAGAACGGGAGGCGGTGGCGGCTCCGTATCATAAAACACGATGAATCCTTCTCTTTGTTTTTTTTCTCCCAGAACATGAATATATGGAGTTGGAGTTGAGGTCGGTAGAGCCTGGTGGGACCCACAAGACTAGAGGGTGCGCCCTAGGGGGTGGGCGCGCCCTCCACCCTTGTGGACAGGGTGTGGGTCCCCTCTGGTTGATTCTTTCACCAATATTTTTTATTTATTCCAAAAATATCTCTGTGACGTTTCAGGTCATTCTAAGAACTTTTATTTCTGCACAAAAATAACATCATGGCAATTCTGTAGAAAGCAGCGTAGGTCGGGGTTAGTTCCATTCAAATCATGCAAATTAGTGTCCAAAACAAGGGCAAAAGAGTTTGGAAAAGTAGATATGATGGAGACGTATCAGTGCTTCACATGCGGCGGCCGAGGCCACAAGTCTTTCGGCCATGATCCTCGACGACGACGACACCTATGACTCCATGAGTGAAGAAGAAATGGAAGCCCTTCAGCATGTGGCCATGCACCATCTTGTCAACAAAGACGAAGATGACCAAGTCTTTTGTGACGAAGATTCGAGCCCCGCTCTCGTTGTCTCCAAGGTCTTGACGCTTCAACATCAACAAGACAAAGACCAAAGATGCCATATCTTCCACAGCAAGGAGGGCATCAATGGAACATCTGTGAAGGTCATCATCGATGGAGGAAGTTGCCATAAATTGGCAAGTGAAGGACTATGCTCCAAGCTCCAATTGGTCAAGATGAAGCATCCCCACCCCACAAGGTCCAATGGCTTAGCGACTCCGGCACAATTCAAGTGGAACAAATGGTTCAAGTCTCCTTCAAGATTGGAGCATACGAAGACACCTTGGAGTGTGATGTCGTTCATATGTCCGTTTGCCATATCCTACTTGGACGATCTTGGAAATTTGACCATGACGTCATCCACAATGGACGAACCAATCAGTATAGCATCAAGATAAAGGGAAAGGAGTACGTGCTACGACCTATGTCACCAAGTCAAGTGATCTCCGACAAGAAAGCCACCCATCATGGAGAGAGTAGTGAGAGAGTGAGCCACCAGAAAGAGAGACTGCCACAAGCACAAATTGAGTGCCTCCATGATGAGCAACAAGAAAAACTTAGTGATATTTGCCACCAAAAGTGAGATGAGAGAAGTGTGTGAAAACCCATCAAGTGCTATGCACTATGTCCTTTTGTGGAAGGACGAGGCACCCAAAAGTAACACCTCTCACAATCTACCTTTAGTGTTATCTTCTCTATTGCAGGAATTCCAAGATGTATTCCCCGATGAGCTACCTCCGGGTCTACCTCCCCTTCGAGGCATCGAACACTGCATCGACCTCATCCCTGGAGCACCTCTTCCTAACAAGGAACCATACTGCGTCAATCCCGAAGAAACCAAAGAGATCCAATGGCAAGTAAACCAACTCATCGACAATGGACATGTACGAGAAAGCTTGAGCCCATGTGTCGTATCGGTAATCCTTGTTCCAAAGAAAGATGGTAAATATTGCATGTGTTCCGGTTGTTGTCCTATCAATGCTATCACCGTTCGTTATCTCTACCCCATTCCATGCCTTGATGTGTTAGATGAGCTTAGCAAAGACACCATTTTCTCTAAGATTGATCTTAAGAGTGGCTATTACCAAATTCGCATCCAAGAGGGTGATGAATGGAAAACCACATTTAAGACAAAATTTGGCTTGTTATGCCAATGGGCTTATTCGAAGCACCCGGTACTTTCATGTGAGTCATGCATTTTGTTCTTAGCCCATACATTAGCGTATTTGTTGTGGTCTACTTTGACGATATTCTTCTCTTTAGCAAATCCCTCAAAGATCATGGCATCCATCTTAGAGTTGTGTGGCAAACTCTTAGAAAAGAGCGCCTTTATGCTAATATGGACAAATGCCTTTTTGGTGTTGATAAGCTTGTTTTCTTGGGTCTCGTTGTGTCTTATAAGGGTGTTCATGTAGACGAATCTAAGATCAATGCTATTAAAACTTGGCCCCAACCAACCAACTTGCAACAAGTCCGTAGTTTTCTTGGCTTGGTAGGTTTCTATCATCGATTTGTCAAGGATTTTAGCACCATTGCTTTACCTTTACATGCCTTGAGTAAGAAGAATGCATCATTAGTTTGGGGACCATCCCAAGATACCGCATTCAATGAGCTTAAGAATTTGCTTACACATGCTCCTTTGCTTGCTTTACCCAACTTTGATAAACCTTTCAAGGTCCATTGTGATGCTAGTGGTTATGGCATGGAAGGTGTGTCGATGCAAGTGAAGCGCCCCATAGCCTACTTTAGTGAGAAACTTTCCGGAGCGCAACTCAATTATCCCATCTATGACAAAGATCTATATGCTTTAGTGAGAGCCTTGCATGTTTGGGAGCATTATCTCCGCCCTCATGAGTACATTCTTCACACGGGTCATGAAACACTTAAATATCTTAAGGGTCAAACTAAGTTGAACAAGCGTCATGCTAGGTGGAGTGAATTCATTGAGTCATTTCCTTATGTCATCAAGTACATCAAAGTCATAGAGAATGTTGTGGCAGATGCGCTTTCCCGTAGATGCATGCTTGTTACCCAACTAGAATTGAATGTCATTGGCTTTGAGCACATAAAAGACTTGTATGCGCATGAACCTACTTTTGCTATTCCTTGTGCCAAATGTTTGATGCATACATCTTGGGAACGCTACTACATCAAAGATGATTATCTTATGAGAGCTAACAAACTATGTATTCCCGAGTCTTCTCTTCGTTTGTTACTTTTGCAAGATTCTCATGGAGGAGACTTATGGGACACTTTGGATGAGACAAGACATTTGTTACGCTCTCAAAGAACTACTTTTGTCCCAAGATGTTCCACGACGTCTCACACTTCACCAACTGATGCTCTACATGTTGCAAAGATAAGTCTAAAGCTCAATGCCATGGTCCCCATATGCCACTTCCTATTCCGTATCACCCATGGCAAAGATTTCGTGTTTGTTATTGTGGACCTTTTTCTAAAATGGCACATTTCATACCATGCAACGAGATAGATGATGCTTCACATGTTGCAAATCTCTTTTGTAGGGAAATCTTGCGCCTACATGGAGTGCCCAACACAGCCTAGCAGCAGCGCGGGTTCTAGGTGTATTAGTAGCGCGGGGACTAGTGCTACTAATAAGGCGCTATAGCTAACTCGTAGCAGCAGCGCGTGCGCTCCCACGCTACTGATATACAAGTGTAGCAGCAGCGTTCTTACAGGGAGCTCGCTACTGCTAATAGCTATAGCATGCTTCTCCTGTGCACGCTACTGCTACTACCGCGCTGATGCTAATTTTCTCCACTCGCTACTGCTGATTTTAGTAGTTTTTTGTTTTTTTGGCATATTTGTTTTGTATTTGAACAGGCTTTATAGAAGAATCTTTAGCACATACAAATGTCATCATGATACACATACAAATGCCTGTGAGACCACAAATGTAATCATAGCATATACATACAAATAGTCTCATCATAATCATCATCCAACACAAAGTGGTATCTTGTCATCATCTCGAAAATAGCGATACATGCAAGTCTCGAATACTTGCAACTACAACGTCATCCATCTAAACAAAGGTATACGCGAGAAGAGCTATCACTATGAGTGAGAGTGGAACTATGCAGTACATGAGGTGGCAGTTACGAGTCCTCTCTCGCGCTAGGGTGAACCTCAAGTAACTAGATTCTCCTTCTTGTCTGCTTTTGAAGCCTTTATGGCTGGCGCCCGAGAACCCATTCACTTGCGCCTGACACTCATGCCACTCGTTGTACACCCCCGGAACCTTCCCTTTGTACACGACATAGCACTTCCATCTCGCCATCAAGAAAATAGGTACCTGTTAGAGATGCATGTTCATGAAGAGGATGTACAATCATATATATGCAACAAAATATACTAGAGCAACACCGAAAAAGAAAGGGTTAGCAACTAGATGCAACATACAGTACGCAAACTAATTAACTAGAGGTACGCAGGTCATCGTACGCAAACTAACAAAGTAGCGTTACGCAAGTTCGGCAGGGACCATGGACATCACACAGTTTCATCGCTACAAAAAGTATACAAGTTCAACCGACACATATCATCATCATAGGCATCATAAATCACTAGAAGTTCCATCCTCCCATATCATCAAGGATGGACCCTATCTTCTCGAACGGCGTGAGGTCTAGACATTGCATGCCTATGCGAGTTCGGACGTCAGCTCGTGATATAGGGCCGTGGTGGAACATCCCCTTCTCATCGACGACTTCTTTCATGATGATCGTCAATGTCCATTTGGATGCGCAAGAAGTCATCTCTAAGTTTATAATCCGCTTCTCCATGAGATTCTAGCCACTTGTGGATATGATCATCATTTTTGCTTCTCATGCGAAGCTTTTGGTGATCCGTGTTGAACTGAATCATGAGATGGACGATGTAGAATCCATCCTTCTTGCTTGGGTTTGGGTCATGGATGCAGGACAAGTTAGTTTTATGTGCGAAACCCATCTTCTTGTTCCTTTGTTTCCTGATCTGCATGTGGCCACCTCTAATTCTGAAGCCTTGGAGAGCATCATCTAGAATATTCATTATGTGGGTGTAGTCTTTTTTCTCGTAGTCTCTGGAAGGGTCAAAATACACGGCGTGCGAGACTTGCGGGTAAAGAACGATAAGGATGGCGCGCCCGTTGCTGCGTGGAAAAGACACCCCAAATTATTTCCCATATGAGAGAGAAGGAATGATTGAAATGTACAAAAGGGTTGTCCGGAACTGAGTTACTTTGGATGATAAGGCACGAGGACAATTTCCCGGTCCTTATTCTGTACTATGAAGTTTTGGAGGTACTCCCTAGCAGTTTCACGCTCAAAGTCGCCGAGACTGAAGAAAGACTCGTGCATGTAGTACGGATCCGCCACACAGATTTGCGAGACCTCTTCACTCTTCATGACGGAGCTTCTATGTAGCGCAAAAAAGGCGGACGATTGTAAAATCGAGCCGCCTTGTCAGAAACATCTCAAAGATATGGTCAAACCGTAGGAAGAACACCTCCGGGGCCGTGTCTCGACGTAGCACTTCCCCTCAGGCACACGAGCCGCGTATGTCGGATATCCTGGATCCTTTGAGGCTAGTAGGCTTTTCTCAGTCGACAGCACATGGTCGTGCAGTCTCTTGTGATCCCCTGATAGTGCCTCCAGCGGTTTCGGCGGTAGCATCGGCTCGCCCGTGAGATGGAACATGGCCGCACCTTTCATGGGTACACGCTCTTCAGAATGCATCGTCTGGCTGCTTTGTGCTCTAGCTTGTTTGTAGGCAGTTATCTTCCCCGATCTCTTCCTCTCCTTTTTCTTGGGCACACCTTCCAGACCCTTCCTTAACCCCTGCCCCAGGGTTCCCGGGCTAAGCACTGTACGACCCCCGGCTAGTTGAGCCTGTGTTGAGGTGGCATCTTCAGGCGTGTCCTGTGAGGAATTCATGAAGAGAGACTTTTTGCAATCCTTCCAATGACCTTCCTGCCCGGGCATATGATCCATATCCTCATTAGCATGCTGATAGCCTGATTTGTCATATGGTTGACTCATCATATCTATGTCACAGTCATACGCGTTTGTATTGAGGAAACCCATAGGGTCGACCTCCGTCTCATCATCCATTCTCTGTTCTACAGGACCGATTACATCAGCCAGTCACGCTCTGATGAAGTCACGCTCCAAGGGGTTGGTGAAGTTCGCGAAGGGGTCTGGGAGGCCCGCGGTTTCACGTTCCACGTCCTCCTTATCCCATATGGGCCTTTTATCGAGGTAGCCACGGCTTCCGAGGTGATGCTTCCCTGTGTTCCTTTGCTGAAGGCTCTTGAATTTCGCAGCCTTAGCCTTGGCTGCCTCGGTAGCGCAAGTGCCCTTGAACTTTTCGAACTCCTCCTCCGTAAGTGTCGGATTTTCCTCCGGAATCTTGGACAGGGGTTCCTCAGCCTCAATAGCTCGTTTCACCATCCCTTTCCAGGAGGCCAAATCATTGCTGAACATGCCCATGGCGTGATTGTTAATCTTTTTCATCTTCGGATCATCCCATGGTTGTTCTATGTTATCATCCTGGTCGGGGAACTTGAATCTCTTGTGCAACTTCGTTAGGAGCAACTCCGTCAAATGTTCTTTACTCCTTAAGTCATCGTTGTTGATGCTCGCGTACGTAGGATGCATCCTACTTGGTTCCCATAGCACTTGCAAGGTTCTTCCGGCTCTAATGGCTCAAACTTGCCAGGTGCCATATTTGTGATCACAAGTCATCCAATCCCTAGTTTGTTAGGTTTTCGTATCCTCTTCTTCTTATGCTTCCTCTTTCCGGTAGTGGCATCGGCGCCGATACCTTCCCCACCGGTCTCGGCGCCGCCATCAGTGCTGGCACCGTCGGTGTCGATGTCGGCGTCAGTACCATCATCGAGGCCGACCTGCAAACCTTGCTTAGCAGTCAAATAGTCGAGGTACTCTTGTTCACCCTCATAATCCATCTCGTCTGCATCTTGGTCAGAAGGCCCAGTTTCTTTGTTGTTCGACATGTTTCCTATGATTAAGTGTCCTTATTTATTTCTAAAAGTATGAATAAATGAGAAATGACATAAAAAAGAAATCTATGTGCCAGCACTCGATATGCCAACTATGTAGCACAAATCATGCCTTTATTCACGGCAAATTTCGGTATGACCTTTGCTAAAAAATGGACATATCGAGCGCCTGAAATTCACCGGAATGGAAATGAATCAACATTCCGGTGTAACATAGGCCACTCGGATCATTTACCAAAATTGAACCAAAACATCACATGTCCAAATGACATGTTCAAATTCCAAACATGACATGTCCAAAACATGACATATCCACATATCACATGTCCAGTTCAAATTTGCATATAAATTTAGCCTACCTAAATTTGCTTTAACAAGGGATGTTGATTTGGACAATTGCTTAAATGCTGCCTTTTCTTTTAACTACAATTGATTAACCCTAAATTTCTGTCCTATTTTAAAACCTAGCTAAATTCATAACTAAATAGATAACCTAATTAACCTACTGCCCTAACTAAAACCTAAGTAAATGTAACATCCCAAAATTCTAAATTTTGGAATGTTATAATAAATAGATTGATTGATTGTTTGTTGGATTGTTGTGTGATTGATTGAGTGAAATTCAAAACTTTTGAAAGTTAAATGAGAGGGAATAAAAGGACTTTCCCAAACTTTCATTTTCTTTTATGATCTCCGTGAATTCAAATTCTTTTCATCACAAAACCCTGGAGAGAAGATGACATGACTTCTTCCATTTATTTAAATGACAAGGGGTGTTGAAAATATTTGAATTTCATTTGAAATTATTTCCAATTCATAAACTTCAAGCAACTCAATGATTTTCATGAGAGAAGATAAAATGACTTCTTCAAAACAGATGAAATATGAGTTGGGAGTTTCAAACAATTAAATTCAAAGTTCTTTTGAATTTATTTTCACTTTGGAGTTATTCAGGTTTTATTCAAATTATTTTTCTCCAAAAATAAAATATATGGAAAATAGGGTAACATGATTCCCTACATCAGAAAAGTGGAGAGAAATAAATTTGAATTAATTTTGGTATTTTTAAAATGATTTTTGTTGGATTTTATTAGACCAGTAGCACTCTTTGAATTATCTAAATTTGCGTGAATTTTATTTAATGTTACAAAAATGTCCATGCTGTAGAAAATATTTTTCTAAAGATTTTGATATATTATACGCCTATGTAAATTTTTTATTTATTTTGTGTTTATTTTGTTTTGCTGGAAAAATGTTTTTAAAAAAAATGTTTCCCTCCCCGACTGGGCCGGCCCAGCTAGCTAGCCAGGTCGCGGCCCAGCCCGCGTCATGCTGCCACCGACCTTGGCGTCCGTGCCAAGGCCGGGCACCTCTGCCCCCTCGCCCAAGGCGCTCCGCCTCGCCCCAATAAATAGGCCGCCGCCGCCCCGCTCCTAGTCTTTTGCCGCCGCCCTTGGCCGCATCTCGCCGCACATCCCGCGCCGCCGCCGCCGCCTTGCTTCACCGCCCGCGCCGCTGCTGCCGTGCCGCTTGCCGCTCCCGACGCCGCTGCCCACGCTGCGCCGCCCCACACCGCCGGAGCCGCCGCGCCACTCGCGGGAGCCGCCGCGCCACTCGCCGGATCCGCCGCTGCCGCATTGCCAGATCTCGCCGGAGTTGCCGCCGCTGGTTTATTTCCCTCGAACCGGTATAAACCAATAAAACCCGACCCGGTTTTCTCTTCGTTGTTTTTTTGGTTTACTGATTTAGGTTAATTTAATTAGAGATCGTTCGTCCGTTAGTTCTCTATAACGAACGGTTTTCATTGCTTATGCTTCTATAGTGAATGTTCGTTCGATAGGATTTTTCTTTTTCTTTATTTATTTATTTCCGTACAGGGACCTATCTGTGATGATTTTATTTACAAAATAGCCCCTAATTTTCAAACGCTCACTACTTTTTACTCGTTAGTCCAAATCCAACGAAACCAACGCCCACTTCTTCGTTATGATCTCCTCTATCCAGTAAAACAACTTAAACATGTTTTTGAAAATTTAAAATTTGAATTAGATCAGGTTTGAATTTGAACTTCGTTTGATCGTAACTTGAGTTTATAACTCCATTTGAGTTGATTCTTTTTGCAAATCGAAGCTCTTGACCTAAACTCTCTGATAAGGCCAAATTCACATAATTTTGGTACTGTTAGAAATTGTTTTATGTTGCAAGAGTTATTCGCTTGGTTTTGATGTTTTCCGAATCGTCTTCTTCGTTCTTTCCGATCTTTTGGGTGATTGCTTATGTGTGGTTACTATTGCTTGCTCACCGGAGTGTGACGAGTAGAACTATCAGCAGTTGAGTGCGAATCATCTTCATCAACATTGCAGGCGAGTAACACTTGATCATATCTTTTCTACTACCCAGTTTTTATGCATTAGATCAATCCTCAAACATTGCATGATTAGGATCTAATCAAACTGTGGGATGGGAAGTAGATGAGGTAGTACCTATTACATGTTTTACTTATGAAACCTTTGGGAGTTACTTCTGCGTTTGCTTATTATGCCATGCTATGCTAGTAGACGTGGATTGGGTGAGTGAATATCCATGACAGATGCGAGATTGTTAATTAATGGTTTATCTAAGGTGGCAACTTAAATACACATCTGGGTGGATTGAGGCACCTGGGGTATCTAGTGATTGCCTGTTTTTTTTGGAAATCCCGGGGTTACCGTGTGATTTTCCTATGGACCGCCACCCAGGCTCAAAGGGATCATAAGATAATTCATGCTAGTAACTTCCGTGTGCAGCCACAAGCCATTATGGGCTCTGGCATAGTTGACTAAGTCGTGCGAACTATTATAGTGGTAGACTAGCAGATGTAGGGGATGTAGGTGTACTGGTCTACCCGTCGTAAGGTGCTAGCGCTTCTGAAAGACTATGTCTCGGTCATCCGTTTCTCAAACACCATGTAGTGCGAGAAACCAAACGGAGGCGATCGAGTCTTGTGGGGAAAAGTGCGCAAACCTCTGCAGAGTGTACAAACTAATCATGATTAGCCGTGTCCCCGGTTATGGACATCTTGAGTATCTAGTACTTGAATATCATGTGAATCTCAACATGTTACTCTAAATCTAATATTGTTGGGTTTATTAATGATTACTTTTAATTGGGATTGAGAATGCTGTCAACCATTCTCAATGTTTAACAACCACCATGATAGTTAAATAAATGTATTCCTTTGCAGTAGGGAAAAAATGGCTTTTCGCAAAAACGGTAACCATAGAGCTTTCCACCAGCCAAATATGCATGTAGTGATAGCCTTTATTCATCATTGCTTTATGGTGTGAATTTGCCAGTACATTCAATGTACTGACCCTCTGTGGCTGCAACGTCTCATGTTGTAGGATCTTACGACGAGTAAGTGATACGTTAGGGTTACGATTTCCTATACTCAACTTTGCCGTTGGTGTTGATGGGAATCCACAACCTTGTTGCTTCCGCTATTTGGATTGAGGTAATATTAATTACGTTACTTTATACATGTGATTTACCTCTGTTATAAATCCTCGAGTACTGTGTGTGTCAGCATACCGATCCAGGGATGACCGTAAGCATAGAGACTTGACCCATTCGGGTCGGGTCGCTACAAGATGGTATCAGAGCATATGTTGACTGTAGGACGTGACCCTAGAAACTGGCAAGCCCATAGGAAAGATTTTTCTCTACTACTTCATTTTCAAAAAGATCTTTTACCTCTCTTCTCTTCTGAGCTTATTCAAATATTCCCTTTAGTGAGACTATACCCCATTTCCCCTTTTGACCCCTCGAAGATTCGACTGATGAGACCACTCCAAGGAGTACAAGATATCGAACAAATAAGACCATTCGGAATGACGAGGATTTTACTATACATTATGATAATGGAAACTACAACTGTTGAAGACTCTGAAGAGTAGGAGAATATGAAGAATTTCCAGATTTGGTATGACCAAGGAAGGCTACACTTGTGGAACTCGATAGACTATGGAAGCTGTCAATACCCGAGATCAAGGTGTATCGGAGAAAGACCAGGAACCTGGAGCATTAGAACTCAAAATTTTGTGTCATCGTGGGAAGTTAAGCATGCATAAGCCTGGAAGGATTGGATGCTAGAAGGCTGATGGATCATCTGTCAGCAAAGGATGTAGCTTTAACCTTAGCTGGTGTATCACTAGGATCTTGAGTGTTACATCAAGAAGTTTAGGGCGGATCTCCAGGAATGTCGTGTTTGACAAGGAGGCAATTCATGAAGAACTCAGGACCCAGAAGCTGAAAGTAGCCAAGCTGGAGGAGCAAAACCTCAAGATACCTGAGATTCGTCAGGAGCTGAAGGACAGTAGGGCATGGTTCATGCCAAGGATGTTGAAACCCAGAAGTTTGGAATGCAACCCCAGAAACATTAAAGGATGTCATGAGAGACTTCGCGTCAACAGAGATGATTTGGCAAAAGAACTTTAGAAGGACAAGCATGATCGGAAGAAGCTACCAGAGACATGAACAAGACTTGAAGAGTTTGGTGATGTTGAGATCTATAGACCATTAGAAGACCCAACCCCTGTGATATATTTACGATAGATGCGACGATTGTGAGCTGTCATTTGTTTGTTGTTTTTTTCGACAGCCACAATAAAATCTGTCTTTTCAAAACTTTTGTTTGTATTGTGTGCATCCCTCTCGATCTCTCTTATCCCACCCCAAACCCATGGACCCAATAGAGGATGAATGGATATGAGCTCATATTTTCTGGACCAATGAGTCAATTGGAGATGGACCAATGGATTCAGAACATGGAGGATCACATGAAGAATAACTCTATAGTCGGAAATGATATGACCCAGCATGCTCTTCAGAGTTTTTGAAAGAGGTGTTGTTACTTGGTGGAGGATGTACCAAACCATCAATGGATGGCAAGGAGTAACCACTTGGGGAGAATTTAAGTTGACTTTGCTAATGTCTCGGTTTGTGTCCTAGAAATTGAAGCCTTTGGGAAAGGATATGAAGAAACCTTGTGCATGCCAGCTCTGTGGAGAAATAGGACACACCCATAAGAAACACAAGGATGAATGCCCTAATTGTGAAGGAAGTCACCCAGCTGAAGAATGCCCAACTAGGCAGATTACTTGTTTCTTGTGTGAAGGAACTACCCACTACCCTGCTCAGTGTCACATTTACCCTATAGTACAGAGAACCATCCAACAGAAGAAAGAAGAAATGAAAGGAGCCCTCAAGGAGATGTTAGAAGAACCTATGACGAAGGAAGATGTCGAGGACACACACAAAGGAAACAAATTAAAGCCCGCACCAAGTCATGCTATTCATGTGGAGAAGAAGTACACATCTCCCAAGATTGTCTGAATGGAGATCTAGTAGAATTCCCAACAGAGGAAGTAGAGTATGACCCACAGGAAATAGAAGCCCTGATTGGAACGGAAAAGTCCAAGAAGAGGAATAGATTGGATTCCAGGAAGGACCTGAGTCATGTCGCCTGTTACAAGTGCAAGGAGTCAGGGCACTACATCAACACTTGCCCAAAAAGGAAGCCGAGGACCCAAGGAGGCTATGTGATCATGAGGAAACCTCGAGACTTGTCAGAAGTGTTATGTTTTCATTGTAATGAAGCATGGCACTTTGCGAGGGATTGTCCCAAGAAGAAGGAGACTTGTGCTAATATGTGAGTTAGCAACAATGTAAATGTAGTAGTAGTAGTGAGAACATCTCTTCTGTGTTGAGATGTTGAGTTGAGGCATGTAATGGAAATACAGGATATTGTAGTAATTGGAGAATAAACAAAGTTATCATAGTTGGTACTGTTTCGGATTTTATGAGTTGTTACTCTATGAAGAAAGATTTTGACCATTTTCGAGGATATGAGAAACATGGTCTATGGATGAGATTGGAGCTTTGTATGGGAGAAGGTGCCAGACACCGTTGATGTGGGATGAAGTTGGAGTCACCCGAAGGACTGTCAGAAGTTCATGATGTGTTTTATGTTTCCCAGTTGAAGAAGTGCCATGCAGAGATGGCCAATATTCCCCTGTAAGGACGCTTGACCCTGGAAAGGATAATGATGTTCTACGAAGTGGATTATGGACTTCATAAGTATAAGTTTTTATCTCGGTATGTGAGGTATCCCAGGAGTATGAATAGATGAAGTGTTGTTGGATATAAAGAAGGTATGATGTCGGAAATATGGATCAATGAAAATTCCATGATGAGTCTGAGTAATCATGTCCTAGTTTGGTGCCAATAGAAGGAAGGAAGACAGTACAATTGGATGGATTTAAGAATACCAGGAAGTTGGATGATGGAATAATGATCAGATGCCCGATGATAAGTTCAAGGACTACAAGTGATGAGATGGGCCATAACCCACAGGCCCCAGGACCTGCCAAGAAGCAAGCACGCTCTTGCTGAAGGAAAACCCTGGAAGGAGTTACCATTTATTGACAGACGATTCTACAGGAGTTTACGCAAAACCTGAGAGTTGTTAAGGAACGATAGATGTTTGTTTGGCTTGTAGAATCAATGGATTTATTCGAACTTGGTTCGTCGACAAGAGAAATTCTGCAATGCTTGTCAGGATGACCGAGTGTTAGAATGCGAGATTCGCTAAACCATATACAAGATAATGCTTTGGGTGCGGGATGGATTGATCACCATACCGACTTACTCTTATTATTTGCCATGCTATATGGGAGTGACTTACCTATAGTAGTGAGATGACGATCAAAACCTTGTTTAAACCTTAGAATGGTATAAGTATTTTCCCCTTGTACACGGCAGTTGTTGCCAACCATGGGTTATACGGTGAGGTTCAGCCCAGACCCATTTTCTGCAGGAGAAACCATAAATTGTTGACCACCATGAGATATCGATAGTTGTTTAGCATTGGCGCGAGACCCGTCAGCTAAGAAGACCCAGTCCCGGAATAACCTTACCAAGATGAAAGGACATAAGAATTGCGGTAAAGGTTATGCCACCACCGGAAGAGCCCAGAGAAGGAATTATCCAGAAGATCTAAGAAGACCGACACTGTCAACCATAAGGATGGAGTATATGAGTTTTGTTGGAACCGTAACAATGCTTTTAAGGGTGGTAGCACCCTAGACCCCAGAGACGATCGATGGATTTTGAAGACCCCCAAACCCTAACCTATTTCTTGCAAGCCTCACCGAATCTCGAGGACGAGATTCATTTTAAGGGTGGTAGGTTTGTAACATCCCAAAATTCTAAATTTTGGAATGTTATAATAAATAGATAGATTGATTGTTTGTTGGATTGTTGTGTGATTGACTGAGTGAAATTCGAAACTTTTGAAAGTTAAATGAGAGGGAATAAAAGGACTTTCTCAAACTTTCATTTTCTTTTATGATCTCCATGAATTCAAATTCTTTTCATCACAAAACCCTGGAGAGAAGATGACATGACTTCTTCCATTTATTTAAATAACAAGGGGTGTTGAAAATATTTGAATTTCATTTGAAATTATTTCCAATTCATAAACTTCAAGCAACTCAATGATTTTCATGAGAGAAGATAAAATGACTTCTTCAAAACATATGAAATATGAGTTGGGAGTTTCAAACAATTAAATTCAAAGTTCTTTTGAATTTATTTTCACTTTGGAGTTATTCGGGTTTTATTCAAATTATTTTTCTCCAAAAATAAAATATATAGAAAATAGGGTAACATGATTCCCTACATCAGAAAATTGGAGAGAAATAAATTTGAATTAATTTTGGTATTTTTAAAATGATTTTTGTTGGATTTTATTAGACCAGTAGCACTCTTTGAATTATCTAAATTTGCATGAATTTTATTTAATGTTACAAAAATGTCCATGCTATAGAAAATATTTTTCTGAAGATTTTGATATATTATATGCCTATGTAAATTTTTTATTTATTTTGCGTTTATTTTGTTTTGCTGGAAAAATGTTTTTTTTAATGTTTCCCTCCCCGACTGGGCCGGCCCAGCTAGCCAGCCAGGTCGCGGCCCAGCTCGCGTCATGCTGCCACCGACCTCGGCGTCCGTGCCAAGGCCGGGCACCTCTGCCCCCTCGCCCAAGGCGCTCCGCCTCGCCCCAATAAATAGGCCGCCGCCGCCCCGCTCCTCCTCTTTTGCCACCGCCCTTGGCCGCATCTCGCCGCACGTCCCGCGCCACCGCCGCCGCCTTGCTTCGCCGCCCGCACCGCTGCTGCCGCGCCGCTTGCCGCTCCCGACGCCGCTGCCCACGCTGCGCCGCCCCACACCGCCGGAGCCGCCGCGCCACTCGCCGGAGCCGCCGCGCCACTCGCCGGATCCACCGCTGCCGCATCGCCAGATCTCGCCGGAGTTGCCGCCGCCGGTTTATTTCCCTTGAACCGGTATAAACCAATAAAACCCGACCCGGTTTTCTCTCCATTTTTTTTGGTTTACTGATTTAGGTTAATTTAATTAGAGATCGTTCGTTCGTTAGTTCTCTGTAACGAACGGTTTTCATCGCTTATGCTTCTATAGAGAACGTTCGTTCGATAGGTTTTTTCTTTTTCTTTATTTATTTATTTTCATACAGGGACCTATCTGTGATGATTTTATTTATAGAATAGCCCCTGATTTTCGAACGCTCACTACTTTTTACTCGTTAGTCCAAATCCAACGAAACCAACGCCCACTTCTTCGTTATGATATCCTCTATCCAGTAAAACAACGTAAACATGTTTTTGAAAATTTAAAATTTGAATTAGAACAGGTTTTAATTTGAACTTCGTTTGATCGTAACTTGAGTTTATAACTCCATTTGAGTTGATTCTTTTTGCAAATCGAAGCTCTTGACCTAAACTCTCTCATAAGGGGAAATTCACATAATTTTGGTACTGTTAGAAATTGTTTTATGTTGCAAGAGTTATTCGCTTGGTTTTGATGTTTTCCGAATCGTCTTCTTCGTTCTTTCCGATCTTTTGAGTGATTGCTTATGTGTGGTTACTATTGCTTGCTCACGATAGATTGACCGGAGTGTGACGAGTAGAACTATCAGCAGTTGAGTGCGAATCATCTTCATCAACATTGCAGGCAAGTAACACTTGATCATATCTTTTCTACTACCCAGTTTTTATGCATTAGATCAATCCTCAAACATTGCATGATTAGGATCTAATCAAATTGTGGGATGGGAAGTATATGAGGTAGTACCTATTACATGTTTTACTTATGAAACCTTTGGGAGTTACTTCTGCGTTTGCTTATTATGCCATGCTATGCTAGTAGACGTGGATTGGGTGAGTGAATATCCATGACAGATGCGAGATTGTTAATTAATGGTTTATCTAAGGTGGCAACTTAAATACACATCTGGGTGGATTGAGGCACCTGGGGTATCCAGTGATTGCCTGTTTTTTTGGAAATCCCAGGGTTACCATGTGATTTTCCTATGGACCGCCACCCAGGCTCAAAGGGATCATAAGTTAATTCATGCTAGTAACTTCCGTGTGCAGCCACAAGCCATTATGGGCTCTGGCATAGTTGACTAAGTCGTGCGAACTCTTATAGTGGTAGACTAGCAGATGTAGGGGATGTAGGTGTACCGGTCTACCCGTCATAAGGTGGTAGCGCTTCTGAAAGACTATGTCTCGGTCATCCGTTTCTCAAACGCCATGTAGTGCGAGAAACTAAACGGAGGCGATCGAGTCTTGTGGGGAAAAGTGCGCAAACCTCGGTAGAGTGTACAAACTAATCATGATTAGCCGTGTCCCCAGTTATGGACATCTTGAGTATCTAGTACTTGAATATCATGTGAATCTCAACATGTTACTCTAAATCTAATATTGTTGGGTTTGTTAATGATTACTTTTAATTGGGATTGAGAATGCTGTCAACCATTCTCAATGTTTAACAACCACCATGATAGTTAAATAAATGTATTCCTTTACAGTAGGGAAAAATTGGCTTTTCGCAAAAACTGTAACCATAGAGCTTTCCACCAGCCAAATATGCATGTAGTGATAGCCTTTATTCATCATTGCTTTATGGTGTGAATTTGCGAGTACATTCAATGTACTGACCCTCTATGGCTGCAACGTCTCATGTTGCAGGATCTTACGACGAGTAAGTGATACGTTAGGGTTATGATTTCCTATACTCAACTTTGCCGTTGGTGTTGATGGGAATCCACAACCTTGTTGCTTCCGCTATTTGGATTGAGGTAATTTTAATTACATTACTTTATACATGTGATTTACCTCTGTTATAAATCCTCGAGTACTGTGTGTGTCAGCATACCGATCCAGGGATGACACGTAAGCACAGAGACTTGACCCATTCGGGTCGGGTCGCTATAGTAAATTAACCGAAGAACCCTAGCTAGCAGAGAGAGGGGGGGAGGGGGGTTACAGAGGGTGCAGGGGCAAGGAGGCAGGCTCGACGACGGGCGAGGTTGGGAGGGGAGGAAGCAGAGGAGGGAGGCGAGGGCCGACGGGTCGGGGGCGAGCACGCCGGGATCGGGGGCGAGGGCCAGGTCTAGGGCGAGCGCTGGGGTCGGGGGCGAGGGCCGGTTCGGGGGCGAGCGCCGGGGCGGCGGTGCGACGGGGGAAGAGAGAGTGGGGATTTGGGGGGAAAAGAGGTGGGATGAAGCAGGGAGAGTGAGAATTTTGGGTTAAGTGGACATAGCAGTAGCACGTTTAGACAAAACGCGTTGTTGCTACCTTGACTAGCTGTAGCGGTTTAGACCAAACGCGCTGCTACTACCTTAACTAGCTGTAGTGGTTTTATAAGGAGATCGCTACTGCTAGCTTGACTGTAGCGGTTTTAATTATAAGCAAATCGCTACTGCTAGTTTTCCTTTTTCTTTTCCTTTATTTTCTCCTACTTTTATTTCCCGAGAGCAGTGAATGAAGGGAAGGCGATTTATATTGCATCATTTGACGGTTAAATGTGTATACAAAATAGGAACATATATATTACATCATTGGACCCATGCATAATAATGGCTAAGTGTGTATACAAAATCGGAACATATATATATATATATATATATATATATATATTACATCATTTGACTGATAACATATGGTTCCTCAGCGCTGACGTTTTCGTTTTTGAGTCATCTTCTTTCTCTTCTTGTTCGTCGAAGAATAATTGAGCCCCTCATTGTGACTTTGCCTTTTCCATGGAGTACGATTTTTCTTAGGTAATGTAGTATTGATTCTTCTTTTGATGTATACTTCATCATCATCGTCATCTTCCCTCATTGGGTTGCCGTACTGATCATAGTCTTCCTCGTTGGCGACTCCATCCATTCCAATGATGTTCCTTTTGCCTCTCCTCACGACAACACGACTGGGATTGCATGGGTCGGTTATGAAGAAGCATTGTGTCACGTGCTTAACGTGTACCCATGGCTCGTTTTTGGCGACAACGTTCACGGTAGCGCTCTTGGCATCGGGTATAGTCATGGTAGTGAAAATCCGGTTTTCTCTTTTGACATTCTTAGCCCATATGACACGGAACATCATCGTGTTGTGCAGTCCAGAGTAGTCAAGCTCCCAGATCTCCTCGACCCTTTCATAAAATCGTTCAGTTGCGCCGTTGTCGCTGCCGGTCATGCATTCCATCGTCACCCCTGAGTTCTGATCATCACTATCCATATCTTTGGCCTCCGTGTAGAACGTGTATCCGTTGATATCATATGCCTAATAGGTTACGAGGTTGGGCGAGGGGCCATGTGCTAAGGCGTATATGAGCAATCCGTCCTTAGAGCCCTCCTCCGGGGATTACCAATAATATGCTCTTTGAACCAATGTAGGAAAGTGGAGTTGTGCTCTCTAGTAACTTCGGCGTCCGTCCTGCATACCCCCCCCCCCGTCACGATACTTCTTTGCGATAATTTCTTTGTGCAGTGCCACGAAAGGATCTACCTCATCTAGGTGTTGTAGCACTACCAAGTTTGCTCTGTCAAAGTCGCCGCGTCAATCTGAGTATGCCACGTCCGGTTCCCTGCGACCGTTGCAAACCAACACTAACTCTAGGCGGCTGGTCTGCGCCATATAGAAAATTCTCACAGAAAGAGATGCACTCTTGTGTCACATAGCCCTGGACGATGCTTCCATCCGGACGGGACATATTACGAACGAATCCTTTGATGATCCCATTCATCCTCTCAAACGGCATCATGTTGTGCAGGAATGACGGCCCCAGGTCTATTATGTCATCCACAATATGGACACACAGATGCACCATCACGTCAAAGAACGCAGGCGGGAAGTACATCTCAAGCTCATTCAGTATCACAACGATCTCTTCCTATAGCCTTCGGAGCTGCTTCACGCTGGTCGACTTTCGAGAGATGACGTCGAAAAAGTTGTAGAGACCAATAAGCGTGTCACGGACGTGCTTGTCCATTATCCCTCTAAGGGCAACAGGTAGTATCTGCGTCATCATCACATGACAGTCATGGGACTTCATCCCGCTGAACCTTTTCTTGTCCGTGTCTAGATATCTGCTTATCTTGCAACAGTAACCGGAACTAACTTTGACTCCGGTAAGGCACTTAAAGAATTGATCGATCTCAGACTGACTTAAGGTGAAGAAAGAAGGGGGGAAATAATCCTCTTTCTTTATTTTCTTGCCCTTCTTCTCTCGTGCCTCTGTCTCCGTCTCTGTCTCGTCTGACATTTTACGGGGGGCATGTGCAGATCTTCCCTGATTTTCAAATCTTGCAAGTCTTTTCTTGCCTTCGGTCCATCCTTGGTCTTATCCGGCATGTTCATCAGTGTTGCGAGCAAGCTCTCAAGGACATTCTTACGGATATGCATTTGATCAAGGCAATGAGGTGTATCGAGTTTGTGCCAGTACTCCAAGTCCCAGAACACAGACCTCGTCTTCCATACCTTCTTGAGCGGCTCCGACGCCTTTCTCATCGTCTTTCCCGGCGCGGGGCACTCTTTCCAGTTTTTCAACAGCTCATCGATTTCGGCACCGCTTCGCTTATGTGGAGGTCCTTGATGCTCAGCGTGACCATTGAATAGATCTCCACGGTTTCTCCACGGGTCATCCTGTTCGAGCCATCTTCGATGCCCCATGTACATGATTTTCCCAGACCCGCCATCTTTCCTTGACGTTAGCTGCTGAGACGTCATATCATCCATGCATCGCGTGCATCCGCAATATCCATGGCACACCTGGCCTGGCACATATCCGTAACCGAGATAGTCCTGCACTGTCGTGATCAGCGCGGCTCTCATGTTGAAATACTCGCCTTTACTGGCGTCCCATGTCTTGGCCGGTGTTTTCCATAACGTGTCTAACTCCTCTTGAAGTAGCCCCAGATACAAATTAATATTATTTCCTGGTTGTTTCAGCCCTTGAATAAGCATGCTCATGTGAATGTACTTCAATTTCATGCACTACCGGGGGGAGGTTGTACATCCATACAAACACGGGCCATGTGCTATGGTTGGTGTTCTGGTTGCCAAACGGATTCATGCCATCGGTACATGCGCCGAGAATGATGTTCCTTGCATCACATTCAAAATACCGATAGAAGTTGTTCAACGCTCTCCACTGGCTTCCATCCTTGACGTGTCTCAGCTTCGGATCATCTCCATCGTACGGCTTCTTCCTCTCCGCGTGCTAGCGCATTAGCTTTGCTTCCTTGGGATCTACAAAATACCTCTGGCGACGGGGAGTGATCGGTAAGTACCATACCACTTTCTGGGGACATTTCTTCCCGGCCTTCTTGTATCGAGAAGCATTGCACACCGGACAGCTTGTTTTTTCCGCGTGCTCCTGCCAATAAATTATGCAATCGTTGATGCAGGCATGGTATCTAACGTGTGGCAGATCAAGAGGGCACACGATCTTCTTGGCCTCATCAACACTACTAGGACATAGATTACCCGTGGGAAGAACATCCTTTAGGTACTTGAGATGCTCATCGAGGCTAGTGTCGGTCCATTTGTTTTTAGCCTTCGTCTTCAGGAGTTGGAGCATGAAACTCAAGCGGGTCACCTCAGGATTGCAACCATCATACAATGGAGTGTTCGAGTCTACCACCAGTTGCTCCAGCTTAGCCTCCTCTCTAGAAGCAGCTCTCTCAGTACTCGTCTCCTTGCGAAGCAATGCTTGAACATGAGGGTCCCGCACGATTGAACTTAGTACCGATGAACTCTGCTGCGTGGAGTCCATGTCGTTCTCTCCGCCGCCATGTCCGGCCCCTTCTCCTCCGCCATGTCCGGCCTCTTCCCCGCCGCCATTATCAATCATCTCTTCGTCTTGCCCCATGTCATCATTGCCTGCCCCGTCGGCATCCTCAACATCATCATCTTCATCTTCAATTATCCACCGAGTATAGCCATCCATGAAACTAGTCATGAGCAGGTGCGCTTCGACACGACCATCATCATGGGGGTCAAGCCAAACTATTCCTTTGCATTTTCGACACGGGCATAAAACCTCTGTCTGGTTATTTTCTTTCATGTCCTGCACCGCTGACCGCAACCACCTGTCCACCATCGTTCCACTGACCATCGTCAACTCTGCACGGTAATAATAAACAAATTGATTATAAAAATGCGTGCATGCATCAAACTCATACAAAAATTCGGCATGACCTTCATTAAAAATAGGACATATATAGATCTAGAGTTTGCCCGGAATTCACCGAAACAGAAATAAATCGACATTTCGGCAAAACATAGGCAACTCAAAAGCACAATTTGGCATCAACTCATGCCACACACACAATTTCCATAAACATATCACACACACATAAACATATTTCCATTTTGCAAAAGCATGAAATTTTAATCACCTCTTTCTCAAGATCGAGCACACGGTGGAGATGATGATGTAGGGAGATCAAAAGTGCACAAAGCTCTTCTTGACAAAGATAGATCTAGTTAGGGGGAAAATAGGTCACTTAACTAAATGCTACATCTACCTAGCTACCTAATTTGGGAGGAGACAACTTCAACTAGTGGAGGGGGAAGGAAAAAGAGAAAGGAGATGCATTAATGGAGGTGGTGTAGTTAGGTAGGAGTAATGAAGAGAGAAAAAGGTAGGTAGAAGAGGGAGAGTAATGGGGGAGAAATATTGAGTAAGAAGAAGAGTGAGAGTGGGAGGATGTGGGAGGTAGGGGAAAGGGAAGAGAGGAGGGGGAGGGGGAGGACGGGTGGGGAAAAGGTGGTGGGTTTGTGCGGATTAACAGTAGTGCGGGACGTAAAACGCGCTGCTGCTAAGAAAGTAGCAGCAGCGCGCTTTCGGCACAAGCGCTACTGCTAACCGGGACCAAAAGTGTGCCCAATTTGAAAATTAGCAGCAGCGACCTCAGAAAAACCGCGCTACTGCTACAGCTATAGCAGTAGCACGGCTCGCGGCACCGCGCTACTTCTAAATGGAGTTTGCTGGGCACTGTCGGTCGATATTTGTAGCAGCGCGGGTTACACCGAGCGCGCTACTGCTAAACACTTGTCAGTAGCGGGTTTTCCACACCCGCTCTACTGCTAATTAGCAGCAGCGCATCTTTTTGAGCCTCGCTGCTGCTAAGATTCTGTGTATAGGGTTTTCCCTAGTTGTCGTGGAATTGTCACGCCAGATGTCCTTAGTGTGAGGACTTAGTCGCGAGGCCAACGCATCTATGTGGTAGCTTGAGAGGGGTTGAGCGAAATCAAGAGACGCAACACAAGACAAGGGTTTAGACAGCTTTGGGCCGCGGGAAACATCATCCGGTAAAAACCCTACATGCTGTTTGAGGATAGATCTCATTATCATCACGAGGGAGTCGCCGTAAACCGGCTCTCCTCTACTTGTGTCTAGCCCTAGAGATTGTTTCTTGCTTGCCCCTCTTTGGGAGCCCTGCCCCTCCTTATATAAGTTGAAGGGGCAGGTTACATGTGGAGTCCTATTAGGATTAGGACTGGCCTATCTTCTAATACAAACCAGATACAAGTCCGGGCCTTAACTCCTTGTAAGGTAAATAAACCAGCCCACCATAACATGAGCCAGCCTTTCATGAACCACCCGTTGGGCCACTGGGTCTTGTCGCTCCTCTGACCTGCCTGCCGGATCACCAATGAATCGTAAACCACCAGGTCCAAGCGGGTCGCCAGTGAATCGCCAAACTCCAGCTGGGTCATACATCCGGCGGTTTATACCGCGGGGTATATCCCTGATATTAGCCCCCAGTTTAATTTGGATTCATCCATGTTAAACTGATCCGCAACATAAATACAAGAACAAATTTGTTGGGTTGTGCTCCGGTTTAAATATTCTTATAAACCGGCACTTGATCATCCTTAAATCCTTGTCATTTCTTCCTTCTGAAAAATCCGAGTCAATATACCAGCTTCATAATCAATTTGCTTGCAGAAGATATTTTGTAAATAAAGAATCCATTTGAATCAGCCTTCAATGCTCTGACTTTACAAAAATATTGGTCTTCCAATATTCAACTGATATTCAGCCGGTTTGAAAATGTAGAATTTGCCGGTTTATGATTATCACCATTGTTAGGTTATAAAAACTAATATTTCTGGGTCATGATTGTTGCCAATGCCGGTTCATGATTGTTGCCAACGCCGGTTTATGATTATTGATGACGCCGGGTTGCAGACACAGGGTCGTAATGATTGGTGACGCCGGGTCAATCTGGTTTGCTCAAAACAGAGAATTTTAAAATAGTTCTTCGATAATAATATAATACCTGTAGCCCGCATGTCTTGAGCAGAACAAAGTGATGGCTTAAGACTTGCTTCAATATAAATACTGCCACTTAAGAAGAAATCCATGTTGTTCATCCCAGTCACTTAGTAAAAACTGAATACTCCATATTATGTAGCCCCCAAGTGCCAGGTTGTCATGCTTGCAGCAACCTGGGACTTGAAATTGCCTTATGCTCATAAAAACTTCAACCAGTGTAGCCCCCAAGGACCGGGTCATTATGCAATAATGAGCAGGGACTTTGTAGGTATAATCATGTAGATTTGAGCAATGATGTGTAGCCCCCAAGGGCCGGCTCTGTAAGATAATATTGAGCTGGGACTTGATAT
The DNA here is from genome assembly GCF_018294505.1 of Triticum aestivum. NCBI lineage: Eukaryota > Viridiplantae > Streptophyta > Magnoliopsida > Poales > Poaceae > Triticum > Triticum aestivum. The sequence continues at coordinate 153,937,207 of NC_057807.1, forward strand.
ATACTTCAATGAAAATAACATCATATGATGTAACCCCCATCATGGGACTTGAATCCACGTCCGCATGGTTAAGAGCCTTGTGCTTTACCAACTGAGCACTGGACCCTTCAATATAATTAATAAAAAGCTTTGTACCTTGAATTGTTGACAGGAGCAATTGGTAGCCCCCAAGGGTCGGCTCATTACGATGCGATGAGTTGGGTCTTCATAAGGTGTGCAAACAATGACTTTGCATTAGCCCCCAAGTATCATGGTGCTTGCTTGCAGCGACATGAAACTTGTGTATTTGATGTAATCTCAACTTAAATAATGTAGCCCCCAAGTGTCGGGTCGTAAGCCTGCAGCGACTCGGGACTATTCCCTCCATTGTAGAATAAATCATATCCATTGATAAAATAATAGCCATTGCGCTGAAGCGACTTTGAAAACCTCAATCGTAATATTGGTTATTTATAACCATAATAAAATCTAGCCATGTTGGCTGTTAAAGATTTGAATAATATACCCAATGATTTATAAGTGCATGATTCCAATGGTGCAATCCAAATATATACTGACGACTTATAGTCCAAAGCAGGACGGGTTTTGTAAACATCGATTTGATAAGATAGTCTGACAACTTATAGTTGAAAGCCAAGCCCGTTCAACGAACACCGGGCTCATATGATGACTGAACAAGTCAAAGAAATCGGTTTAACATAAAATTTATCAATGGAAAAGTGACAAACACAAATAAAACCGTGTAGTCAATGCTTTTTTAGGGCTGCCAGGCCCAAATTCAAGGCTTTTCATGGGCTGCCAGGCTGCTGAGTTGAACCATTTAAAAAAGCCTTTTAAGATGGACCTCCAACTAACCAATCACCGTTTTAACTTTGACAAGTGCAGGGTCTCAAGGAGAGTAACTGTCAAACATTCGGAGGGTCGTGCCAGGATGACCTGGATAGGAGTGTCTTATTTGATGAAGGCAGGTTAACCCGGGGTTTTAGGTAAATATACTAGGCTTCCAAGTCGTGGGTCGATACCCAGCTACAAGGGTCCATTCAAGCTCTTTGTTACTTTACACAAAGAGCCCCCAAGTAACTTTGTGAGCTGTGCTCAATGGGTGCCTATGTTTGAGTTGTGCGTAGCAACAAGACTCTCTTTGGCCCCTTGGGTGTGAAGCTCCCAAGCTTTGTTGTGGCGTGATAGCCGGATTAATGGACAGGACTCCGCTTTGCAAGCAGAAGCCCCCATGTGATATATTTTTGAGCTGTGCTCGCCGGGTGCCTATGTTTGAGTTGCGGTGTGCAACAAACTCTCTTTGGCCCCTTTTGACTTTCCTGAGAACTCGAACCTTGCGAGAGATATTTCTTCTTGAAACCGGATGTTAAACCGGATTTTGAGAGCTTCAAAGCTTTGTGGGAGACAGATTTCCCTTGAACCGGATTTTGAACTGGAATCCTTCATTTGAGCCAGAAATTTTCTGACGGCCTTTAAATTTTCACCAATACGGCGGTAGCCTCCGGGACCGGGTTATCTTTCCGTCCAACGTCCTGGGGTTCCTAAATTCACTGAAAACCGGCAACATTTGCTGAGTCGTATCATTATAGTCCCCAAGTCTCAAGGCGACTCGAGGAGTTGGCTTGAGATTCTCCATATTTGACCCTGATATAAACCGGCAGAAGTTGTATATCATTGATGTTGATAGCACGATGTGAATCCATAGAAGGTTGAGGTGACTGCGGCGGGTTATAAATGATCCCGCATGAGCCGTGTCAGCAACTCGGCCAATGGTTCCTTCCAAGGCTATTTGAAGTTAATCAAACTGTAGTGGCAGCGACTTGTGCGCATATCTATTGAGTCATCTAGCGCAGACCGCGGCTGATGATAATTTGCCTCCAATTTCTTGGAAGAAAACCGGGCTTCCCCAGCTGTGACTTGCTTTATACTCAATAAACAGCTAATGCAGATAGGTGCGGCCCGGTGTGTTGATGTGGACCAGGCCACGAGAGGCAGATGGAAAAGATGACCTCAGCATCAGAGGTGGCTCAAACAGATGAACTGGCCGCGGGTGTTGTAAACCGGCACGAATGGGCGAGTTAACCACGTCGTTTTGATGTAGTGAACAATTGTCCTGCATCAACAATGTTGCACACCAAGACAAAGATAAACTGCTCTATAATATGTACCAATAAAATATATTTTAGATGGATATCACCTGATGTGCCAGGCCAGAAATAATCCGCCATGAAATTGATGATCGCTAGGTGAAGTTGAAATCGCTCACGGGTGAACCGGCCGCGGCGTGGTAAACCGGTGCGGTCGGGTGAGTCGGAGGTGACGTTTGTAAGCTGGCGTGGACAGGCGAGTTGTCCGTGGCATTTGTAAGGCGGTGCGGACTGGCGAATCGGTCGGCTCATTGATGTAAACCGGACCGCCATACGCATGTCCGTGAAGCTGTGCGGCACAGCCGAACGTGCCTCCGCGGTGTAATAACACCCCTTTTTCTTTTGATAGTCGTCCTGCATAAAATTTATTAAAAGACAGAGTAATTGTTCTCAAAAGAATTGATATGTGCTAAAAATAAAAATACTGAGAACAGATAGCACCTGACTTATTTTTCGGATGAACACGGATACTGGTATTGGATAAAGTTGGACATAGTCAGACGAAAAAGACAACCCCACTGATGCACGTCTAATTTCGGCAGATCTTGATTTGGACAGAATATTTAATATAACTGGCACTAGCACCAGACTTCACGTGGAATAGCATATCCATCAATCGTCGCTTTTTGTGTTAGTACCAATTGTCCTTCGGCTTGATTTTCCTTGTGTGACGAACAGTAATAGTACAAAAGTGGTACTTTAATTGATCTTGACGGAGCCCTCAACTAGTACTTGGTGGCTGAATTGTTTTCTCTCCATGTGGAGGAAACAGCCAAGGCAGTACACAGGGGGAACCAGCTGGCGTCACGGGCCGTCACAGGCACGTGAAGAAGAATCGCTGTGAGGAGAGCCCAGCCAGATAGGCCAATCGAAACAGCAATTGCAACAGTGGAGACTTCCGGGAGAAAGCGGCGACTCAGCAGCGATCCGTCCACGTCCTTTTCCGGGTCGTTGTCTTTCCCTCTTTTTTTGAATGCACTGTACTATCTGAGTCCAAGTTGCAAGCGGCAATGACGAGGTCGACCGAGTCCTCCTCTTGTTGGTTTGACTTTTTCCTTTCTTTTCGCTAGCAAAAGTCACGATGACAGAAAACAGCAGGAACAACTTGCGGCTAGTAGATAGACACATCGAGCCCATGTGGAAGTCTTCTCGGGACCTAAAAAACGCCAAGTATATTTGATGGAATCTCTGTCAGTTTGACTGCAGCAAAAAATATGTCCGTCCTCGGATGAACAGGCTTGTAGACTTTGAAATACGCGCTCCGGACTGCTTTGGTAATTGATCTGCTTCCGTTTGGAGACTTGTGTACAAACGGGATTTTGTTCTCTTTCCTGGTGGCCGTTCTGGCCGGATCAATCTGTATAAGTAACAGTACATATCCAATCTGATTTACAACGCGCAGACTGCCGCTCGCCCATGTCGATCGGATGAACAGCTAACCGTCGTGTAACTTTTGTGCTGGCTATTTTTTACCCATCATATCACGAGCTTCTCGATCCCTAAAGAGATCCCTTCAAGAACTCAACACCACCGTGCGTGAGCCCACGGTGGGCGCCAACTGTCGTGGAATTGTCACGGCAGATGTCCTTAGTGTCAGGACTTAGTCGCGAGGCCAACGCATCTATGTCGTAGCTTGAGAGGGGTTGAGCGGAATCAAGAGACGCAACACAAGACAAGGGTTTAGACAACTTTGGGCCCCGGGATAAATCATCTGGTAAAAACACTACATGTTGTTTGAGGCTAGATCTCATTATCATCACGAGGGAGACGCCGTAAACTGGCTCTCATCTAGTTGTGTCTAGCCCTAGAGATTGTTTCTTGCTTGCCCCTCTTTGGGGAGCCCTACCCCTCCTTATATAAGTTGAAGGGCGGGTTACATGTGGAGTCCTATTAGGATTAGGACTGGCCTATCTTCTAATACAAACCGGATATAAGTCCGGGTCTTAACTCCTTGTAAGGTAAATAAACCGGCCCACCATAACATGAGCCAGCCTTTCATGAACCGCTCGTTGGGCCACCGGGTCTTGTCGCTCCTCTGACCTGCCTGCCGGATCAGCAATGAATCGTAAACCGCCAGGTCCAAGCGGGTCACCAGTGAATCGCCAAACTCCAGCTGGGTCATACATCTGGCGGTTTATTCCGCGGGGTATATCCCTGACACTAGTAGTGCAAGACTATCATCTCGGACTGAGACGTCAAGTTCTTAAGCTACTTTTGGAAGACCTTATGTGCCAAGCACGGAATCAAGCTCTTGTTCTCTTCGGCATACCATCCTCAAACTAACGGCCAAACGGAGGTCACGAACTGAACGCTCTCCACTCTACTATGCGTGTTGATTAAGAAGAACATCAAGGAGTGGGAGGAGTGTCTACCCATTGCCGAGTATGCCTATAATCAAGCACGACACTCAACTACCGGCAAGTCCCCATTCAAGGTCGTCTACGGCTTCAACCTGTTGTCCCCATTGGACATTCTACCCACTACCACTACAAGAGCGCATCAACATGGACACAAGTGCATGAGTGAGCTACCTCAAGAAGATGCATGAAGATACACGGCACACCATTGAGCGCCAAGAACAACGACTCGAGACCAAGCTCAACATCAACAAGCAACCCATGATATTCAACATAGGAGATCTCGTGTGGCTACACCTTCGCAAGGACCGCTTCCCCAACAAACGCAAATCCAGGCTTCTACCCCGAGCTGACGGACCCTTCAAGGTGCTAGCATGTTACAACAACAATGCTTACAAGATCGATCTCCCGCGACAAGTACAACGTGAGCGACGTCTTGAATGTCAAAGATCTCTCTCCCTACCATGGTGATGAGGCCTTAGATCCGACGTCGGATCTTTCCCAAGGGGGGAGATGATGAGGAGCATCCCACGGTCATCCCCATGGACCTACCATCGTCTCCCATGACACCACTTGGATCAATGACAAGAGCTCGAGCAAAGGCTATTGAAACTAAGGTGAACTCGCTCCTCTTCGAACTACCATTTTCTTCATACGAGACATGGCTAATACCTCAAGCGAAGACCCTATGTTTGATCAGGTACTTGGAGAAAGGCCATAGAGAAGCTGCACCCAACGGGCAAGATGGCAAGGACACCAAGTACAAGGAACAAGAAGAAGAGCTGCCAGAAAATCTCCAACCACCGGACGACTGTACCAGGCCGGACAACCGACGCCTAAAGCGCCAGCTATCCAGCCAAGTCCCAGCCAGCGAATGCTACAGGGACCGGAAGACCGATGTGGACCGGACGTCTGATGCCTCCCAGCCACCGGATGACCGAGCCCCTCCGAACGACCGGTGTCACCCAACAGAAAGGAAATTAACGGAAATCTGAGACCCCCGGACGACCGATGACCAGACGACCAACGGCCTCCGGATGACCAACGTCGCCTGATCAGAGCCTAAACACTGGACGTCCGACACCTACTGGACGACCGGACCCTTGCGAGCCATCGGACGTCCGGTAGCTGCCGGACGACCGATGCCTGTCTATGCGCAGCGTGTTGGGTCGAGGCCCATGTACCCTTTCGCCCCCTTAGACCATATGTACTACCGCCTTGCCTGCAAGAAGAGTTGGGCCAAAGGTCCATGTATCCCCCTTTCCCACTTACCCCTTCATGGCTTAGACTATATATAGACCCCCTCCTCCTCTTAGTCAGGGTTAGCAATGTGATAGCTCATATTAGAGATAGAGCTTTGTTCATCCACTTGATTACTTCTCCATTGGAGTTCACGACCTCTACGGAGAAAATCCCTCAAGTGGATTCAAGACCCCTCACGAGAAGACCCCTCAAGACCTCCTCACGGAGAAGAACTACCGCCTCTTGTATCATCCTTTGTTGCATTTGCATCTTGTATCACTCTTTATGTTCATGGATCTAGCATATGTGTGATTGGATCTCATCAATTTGAGTGTTTTCCCCTCGTATTCTTCGTGTTCATCATTGGATCACCTCCAAATCGTGAAAGATCGGCCCTATGGTTTCAACCCTACATCAGGAACAAAATGGGTTAGGTTGTAGAAGGCTATGGTGGTATGCGGATGATGTGGTGAAGGCCCTAGGCAAAGATGCCAAAGTTCCAAAAAATATGGATTCAAATGATGTTGTAAGTATTTTTGTGGGATGGGGGATGTCAAGAGCTTCAAAACAAGTTAAAGAATGTCAAAATCCGAGTCCGAATGAATTAGTTATGGCCGAAACAAAAATCTGCAAAGTCAGTTTCTACAGGTATCAGACGTCCCGTAAGTGTCGGATATCTGGTGGACGGACGTCCGGAAGGGTCGGAAAACCATTAATTTTGGTACTGTTGGGTGGCGCCAGTCGTCCGGAAAGTGTTAGTCGTCCGGTGCTTCGGGAGGGTCCGGACGTCCGGTAAACATCGGTCGTCCGGTGGGTCGGGGTCAACTCGAGATCCGGGACGCGATTTTGGGCAGAAAATGATGATTTCAGGGTCAAATTTGATGAGATTTCGTGGATGGAAAGTGGGGAAACTTGTGGAGATGCTAGATCCAGTCGAAACACAGCAAATCGATGGATCAAAATTAACAAAACATCATCAAACCAACAAATCACAAAAAAATTGGGGCTATTTTTGGTGGGGAATTTTTGAAATTGGGAAAAACACAACAAAATCAATGTAGAAAACGATGGGGGGAGACTCCAAATTCATGATCAACGTGGCTCATGATACCATATGATGTGGGGCTAACTCGGTGTAGGCCAATCTTTCATGATTGGAGGGATTCCCACGATGAACACAAAGAACACGAGGGGGAAAACACAAGGGGAACGAGAGAAAACACTCAAGAACAAGTCCATTCACACATCCACTAGACTAACAAACATATAGATCCACAAGATACAAGAACAACAAAGGAAAAGATACAAGGTAAAGTTCATCTCCAAGAGGAGGCCTTGAATCCTAGACGGATCTTCCCGTGAGCGGCCTTGATGATATCCCGTAGGATCTTCTCACATCGAGGTCTTTAACTCCATGGAAGTGGTAGTCTCTCTCTCTCTCTCAAGAGTAGAGTGGTAGGAGCAAAGCTCACCTAAGAATGAGCTATAACATTTGCTATCCCTAGAAAGGAGGTGGAGGTGGTCTATTTATAGTCCAAGCCACGAAGGGATAAGTGGGAGAGAGATACAAGGCCAAAGGCCCGGCTGTGCACAGGAAGTGTCGGACGTCCGGTCGGTGTAGGACGTCCAGTCACTCACGGGGGTCCGAACGTCCGGAGGGAGTCGGACTTATGATGATTCTTCTTTGGACAGGTGACACCGGATATCCAGTGGGCGCCGGACGTCCTATGACTCGGACTTGTCGGACATCCAGTGGGCGTCGGGCGTCCGACCGCTATAGCACACGCCAGCTATAGTTCTTCTGGCCATCTGGGATGAGTCAGGTACCGGATGTCCGGTGTCGTTCGGACGTCTGGTGGCTATAGCTTGTAGCTTCTCCGTTTCTTCTTTCTTCTCTTCCACGTTTCCATCGCGGATGGTGTTGGTGTTACTTGGCGTTTGCACTCCTCGTCGTTGTCCATTAAGCTCCGGCAATACCTATGCATGCACACGAGGGGAATGTCAAGTAGTATATAGTATACCATCCTTGAAGGGGTCAAGTGAACACGTGTAACGGAGATGATTCACCTTTATCTATGTGAAGTAGAGGTCACACGTGTCACTTGCCAAACGGGCTCTTGACATGGTGATGTCTGTAGGATGCTCTGGATTAGTAGGTCTTTGGACCATAGAAGCATTTGGATGCGTATACCAGGAAGTCTAGTCGAACACACTGACAGCACTCGGACGTACTCCCTTCAGTCGGCCCGGCCATCATCACTTGGACAAGGAAGGTGGAGGGACGACGTGGAGACTGGAACGGTCGAGTAGTCTTAAGTCGAGCTTTAAGCAGAGTCATAGCTACCGTTACATGTAACTGTTGTAGTTGTGACCATTAACACCTATAATTGCTATAGTTACGGGCATTAATCACCCTTGCGACGTGGGAGTAAAGGGAGCTGCGGCACACTCTATGTAAGCCGCCCTCCTCCTAAGCAAGGGTTAAGCACTCTTTGTAATGATACCCCCAAGAGAAAACAAGCCTGGGGGCACGAGACATAGTGTTGTTACCTCCTCCGTGAGGGGCCTAAACTCGTAAACACCAAGTGTTACATCTACGCCGTAGCTAGGCTCTGCTCATCTTTTGTACCCCTAGTACTCATTGTCAGGATCATAACCCCGATGGCTCCAGCTGAATATCAGAGGATCCCGACCACAAAATGAGGGCATCCGTTCTTCCAATTAGAAAATCCCAGCAAGTAGCTTGGGAAGATTTTGACGAATCTGCTTCCTTTATGGCCGAGCTAATGATCTGTCCAGGACTTGCAAAATCTATCTCATCTAATTATGTCTTATGTGCAAAGACCATGATCTGCATCACAAGCATGTGTCTACTCTTCTCTTCCTTCAACTACACATACTAAAGGATATATTCATTTTGGGATACGAGCTCTAGAGTGTAGTTGATAGAAGCAAAGGTGTCCCTTCTTTCGATGAGATGATGGATATCGCTTTGGTGGAAGTCGACTTTGACGATCCGACTACGAACGTGCGAGGACGTCGCGCCTTAGCAATTGCTAAACCAACTCCGAGAGGTTATTGACCACGCCGAAGCACGATCAACCTGACCACGAAGGTCTGTTTCCTGCAGGCAAATGAAGAACAAGCAAGAAACTAAGATTGCAATCTAGATATTGCAAATATAAGAGGAAAGCTTTATTGATCAAGGTGGGGTTCTGTGACGCCTTTGTCTGGTTGTTGAACACAAACGAAGTACGCGAAGTTGCAGCTATGGCGAACTTTTAATATAAAATATTCTTGCTCTACTTTTGCGATAAAATGTTCCTGGCAGATTGTTTACATGTTATTCAATTTTGCCAAGGTTGTTGTAGTTGATCCTTGCATGCTATGAGCTTGTTCTTCCCATGGATAGTTTCATAAGCATGTCTTCTTACTGTTTCTATGCTTATCTTGTCATGCAATGACTTGTGGTGAGTGAATCGAGCTAGCAAAGATGCCTTCATAATTCTGTTTGCCATGCTCTGTTTTTCTGCAATGTCTGAATCTGATAACGAAACTTGGTATGTTTACATGGGTGCCATCATATCTTCTGATCCTTTTTGGCTCATGATCAGTAAGGGACTTTTGTTCTATGCATTTAGTAGTATCATGCCATGCCTTAAGTTTCTATGATGTGTTCCCGTAGCATGATGTTTGCTTGCCCTAAACATTGCTTCCGGATGATGTTTCTGCCATGTTCGGTATTTTCACCAAGTCTGTGAAGCTGATATCTTTTGCACTATTGCCATGCTTGTTTGAACCTGTTATTTTGTGAATTAGCCGTAGCTCAGTGTTCATCTTTTGTCAGGAATCTCTTGTAGATCACTGCCATAGGCTTTGTTGCTATTGTGGGGTAATGTAGCATAGTTTCTTGTTGCATGCTAAGTAGCATCATGCTGTTAATCGCAGAATTGTGTCATTCTTGTTTTGCTTGCCATTTGCAAACCGTGCATCCGTTTCCGGTGATCTTTATATCGATTTCAACCGAAAACATCTCATCTTTCTAGGGAATACTTGGTTTGCCAAGTTGATGCTTTGTTCATCATTTTTCCTTCTGGAGCCTGCATATGCATTGCATATCACATCTCGCATATCATGCCATGTATTGCATCATGTTGCTTGTGCATTGCACCGTGATTGATTGTGGTTCCATTGCTTGTGTTCTTGATTTGGGTAGAGCCGGGAGACGAGTACGTGAATGAGGAACCTATTGAGTACGCTAATGAGGATCAAGGTTTCGACAACCCTGAGAACTTTGCAGGCAAGATGACCATACCCTCGATATCACTTCTATCTTTGCTTTGCTAGTTGTTCTCTCTATCGCTATGTTTTGCGCTACCTACCACTTGTTTATCATGCCTCCCATATTGCCACGTCAAGCCTCTAACCATCCTTTCCTAGCAAACTGTTGTTTGGCTATGTCACCGCTTTTGCTCAGCCCCTCTTATAGCGTTGCTAGTTGCAGGTGAAGATGAAGTTTGTTCCTTGTTGGAACATGGATGTTTTGGGGATATCACAATATCTCTTGTTTAATTAATGCACCTATATACTTGGTAAAGGGTGGAAGGCTCGGCCTTATGCCTAGTGTTTTGTTACACTCTTGCCACCCTAGTTTCTGTGATACCGGTGTTATGTTCCTTGATTCTGCGTTGCTTACGCGGTTGGCTGATTTATGGGACCCCCTTGACAGTTCGCTTTGAATAAAACTCCTCCAGCAAGGCCCAACCTTGGTTTTACCATTTGCCACCTAAGCCTTTTTCCCTTCGGTTTTCGCGAGCCCGAGGGTCATCTTTATATTAAACCCCCGGGCCAGTGCTCCTCTGAGTGTTGGTCCAACCTGTCAGCCGCCGGTGGTCACCAGGGGCAACTCTGAGCTGGCCTATCAGAAGTTTGGACAATCTGGTGTGCCCTGAGAACGATATATGTGCAGCTCCTATCAGGATTTTTCGGCACATTTGGGTGGCTTTGCTGGTCTTGTTTTACCATTGTCGAAATGTCTTGTAAACCGGGATTCCGAGACTGATCGGGTCTTCCTGGGAGAAGGTATATCCTTCGTTGACCGTGAGAGCTTGTGATGGGCTAAGTTGGGACACCCCTGCAGGGTATTATCTTTCGAAAGCTGTGCCCGCGGTTATGTGGTAGACAGGAATTTTTTAACGTCCGGTTGTAGAGAACTTGACACTTGACTTCATTAAAATGCATCAACCGCGTGTGTAGCCGTGATGGTCTCTTTTCGGCGGAGTCCGGGAAGTGAACACGGTTTGGGTTATGTATGAATGTAAGTAGTTTCAGGATCACTTCTTGATCACTTCTAGCTTCTCGACCGATGTGTTGCTTCTCTTCTCGCTCTTACTTGCGTATGTTAGCCACCATATATGCTTAGTGCTTGTTGCAGTTCCACCACCTTACCCCTTTCCTACCCATGAGCTTAAATAGTCTTGAGCTCGCGGGTGTGAGATTGTTGAGTCCTCGTGACTCACAGATTCTACCAAAACAGATGCAGGTGCCGAGGATACCAGTGCAAGTGGCACAACCGAGCTCAAGTGGGAGTTTTATGAGGACCTTGGTCGTTACTATGTTTCGTTTCCTGATGATCAGTAGTGGAGCCCAGTTGGGACGATCGGGGATCTAGCACTTGGGGTTATCTTCTTTTCATTTGGATTTGACCGTACTCGGTCTATGAGTGTATTTTGTATGATGTATGATTTTATTTATGTATTGTGTGAAGTGGCGATTGTAAGCCAACTCTCTTTATCCCATTCTTGTTCAGTACATGGGATTGTGTGAAGATGACCCTTCTTGCGACAAAACCTACAATGCGGTTATGCCTCTAAGTCGTGCCTCGACACGTGAGAGATATAGCCGCATCATGGGCGTTACACCATAAGCCTTCTGTGGAGGTTATCTCGTTCAAAGCGTGTTTTCGGGATGATGAATGCATCGTCATCCGGACTGTGCTCTTGTCCCGGGAGGGTTTGATGAGTTCGTCCCTCGGGATCATTGTGATTGGGCGTCTGCTCCGAGCTGTGTTCGGCGTGACCTGGCTCATCCTGCTCCATTGCTGGGTCCATATGGTCGTTGTTGCCTTCGGAGTTGACCGGGGTGTCGATCTTTCTAGTGCTGTTATCGCTATTTTTACTGTTGCTAGACTTGGAGCGGCGTCTACGCCGTCGTTTGGCTTTTGTCCGGGGGTTTATCCTCCGGTTTGTCGTTGTCCTCCTCCTTAGGCGTATCCACCATGTATATATCATATGACGAGGTGGTAGTCCAGTGCCCCGTTGGTTCTGAATCGTCTCCTGCGCTGACGTGCATACCGTCGGTATCATCGGAATCGAAGTCAAGCATGTCTGATACATCGTCGAAAGTGGCTATGAAGTGGGTGGTGGATGGGCAACGGATTTCTTTGTCGCCTTCTTCCCCCTTTAGCCGGACATAGCTCGGCCAAGAGTCTCTTGACAAAGAGAGAGACTTTAATGAGTCAGTATGTCACCAAAGGGCGAGTACTAGAAGATATCCGCAGCGGTAAACTCCATTATCGGAGCCCATCCAGATTCGGCGGGCTCAGGGCTGCGCGGACTGGAACCTATAGCCGGACACGAGTCCGGGAGTCCAGTGACGCAGGCTTCCTTGGTGGTGAAGCCTGTGTTCGGCTCTACCGCCGATTGGTGTGCAGCCTCCGGGGTGGGATCCATCCACCCGTCCATGGGCGGCGCAGTCTGCCCCGGATTTAAGTCTGGGGCTCCTGTAGGGGTGATATCCCGAGCATTTTCCGATAGCAGGTCTAAGCCGTGCTCATCGTGACTGTCCGGCGCTCCTAGCTCAGTCCCGAATCCGTTGAAGATCAAGTCTCCGCGGATATCGGTCATGCAGTTCAGGTTTCCAAACCTGACCTCGTGGCCAGGGGCGTAGCTGTCGATCTGCTCCAGATGGCCAAGCAAATTGGCCCGCAGTGCGAAGCCACCGAACACGAAGATCTGTCCGGGGAGAAAAGTCTCACCCTGGACCGTGTTTTTGATGATTGAAGGAGCCATCAAGCCTTGCAGCGACGAAACAGAGGAACTCTCAATGAAAGCATCAATGTCGGTGTCAAAACCGGTGGATCTCGGGTAGGGGGTCCCGATCTGTGCGTCTAAGGCTAATGGTAACAGGAGGCAAGGGACACAATGTTTTACCCAGGTTTGGGCCCTCTTGATGGAGGTAAAACCCTACTTCCTGCTTGATTGATATTGATGATATGAGTGTTACAAGAGTTGATCTATCCACGAGATCGTAGAGGCTAAACCCTAGAAGCTAGCCTATGATGATTATGATTCTGCCTCTAAGGACTAAACCCTTCCGGTTTATATAGACACCGAAGAGGGCTAGGGTTTACATGGAGTCGGTTACAAAGAAGGAAATATAATATCCGGATCACCAACCTTGTCTTCCACGCAAAGGAGAGTCCCATTCGGACATGGGACGAAGTCTTGAGTCTTGTATCTTCACGGTCCAACTGTCCGGCCAGAGTATATAGTCCGGCTGTCCGGATACTCCCTAATCCAGGACTCCCTCAGGTGGTACCCAGACTTGCCTGCCTATGGCCCATGGCGTGTCTCCATCAATGGCCTAGTACGGACTAGCTTTGACATCGATAACTCAAGACCCTCGCGAGGGGCCAAGCCTCACAAGGCGGACGACACCAAGACCTCCAAAAGGAGCAGCCTCCTCAGGCTGGCTCCTAAGGAGTGGAGATTTCCATGCAAGCCTCACCTCATGAGGTTCGGGTGACATGAGCCATGACGACCAAGGCCAGGCGGGTGCCAGCGGGCACAATGTACCAGTTTCCTCTTTGGTGCTAAGGAGGCAAGCACAGGCGCGATGTCCCAAGGAATCAGCCAAATGTTTCCATTTCCGTGCAACAAGACCAAGACCGCCAGGACGGTAAGGCGGAGGTCATCACTTAGCCCACCATGGCGTCATGGCCAGAGGCTTTTGCAGGCAAAGACTACTTTTGTCAGGATAAGATGTACTAGTTGTCTCCCTTTGAATTTGGCCGTTGTGGGATGCCTTCCCGCCTTCATTTGGGAAGAGGACCAAAGCCACTATAAATAGGACCTAGCCATCACCATAGAGGAGGATTGGATCCATTCCACCCTGACCAGCTCACCAGCTCACTTGAGCTCAAGAACACACCTCCTGAGTTGGTTCTCCACTGTAACAGTTCGTCCTCAGCCCCTTGAGGCCAATCGACCACAAAGTAGGAGTAGGGTTTTACACTGCAAGGTGGTCCGAACCTGGGTAAAACTGTTGTGTCCCCTTTCCCTTGAGTTCGACAAGCTAGGCTGCGAGATTGGCGAGTAGGCAGACTGGGGAGGTTGAGTTCTTCGCACGCACCCAGAGATCGAACCTCTGAAGGGTTTACGGAACCCGAAATCTGACAAATTCCTTTAGATCAATCTTCTTGTCTATATATCTTCAACAGATGTAGCTTTTTATTATCTGCAACGTAGATATGCTTCGGTGAAGTTCCTCGAACTCGGCACTAGATACACATTCTCTTCGGTTTCCATATGGACTATTTCTCTATGTATTCACTAGCAAACAAATTAGTCCATACCTGTTTCTGTCAACAACCTCCAAAACATAGGTAGGCAAATATTGCACCAACACCCGTGCACTCAGACACGTTAAACACCCGACTGAAGTCACCTTCAAGATTGCTATGAGATTAGCTTGACATCCCTCTATGGGTTAACTTGGTCCTTCGACTAGGCTCCAAGGTGCATGCATCATAAACTGGGACTCCAGTGATGACCTGCACTAGCATTCCCCTGGGATAAGGAATGGCATCTCCCAGAGAGTCAGACCACGCGCTGGCGTTGTAACTCGGGTTTTATGGCATGCCCACACTCGGACCTCAAGTGTATCTATCCCGAGAGACATATGAATGCCACCAAGTTTTGTTCGGTGATCAACAACTTCTGATCACTCGGAAAACCTTTTAATCCAGAATATGTTATATTTTCATCCAAGACGTGGCAGATTACTATCCGGAAACATATTCTGAGTGCCCCTAAAGCACTCGGACCGAACCCAAAAACACAATCTGCTTGTCCTGCGAAACCTCAGCCGATTTGGGGGCTAAGGATGAGGTCACCTACTACAGGTATGGTCAAGGACCTGACATCTAAGGCCCACCTAGGGCCCCACACCCTCATTGGTAGGTGATGCTGGGCTAACCCAGTGTAGTATGATCTTTCACGATTGGAGGGATTCCCACGATGAACACGAAGAACACGAGGGGGAAAACACTAGGGGGATGAGAGGAAACAATCAAGAACAAGTCCAATCACACATCCGCTAGACTAACAAACACATAGATCCACAGGATACAAGAACAACAAAGGGAAGATACAAGGTAAAGTTCATCTCCAAGAGCAGGCCTTGAATCCTTGAAGGATCTTTCCGTGAGGGGCCTCGATGATATCCCGCAGGATCTTCTCACATGGAGGTCTTGAACTCCATGGGAGTGGTAGTCTCTCTCTCTCTCTCTCTCTCAAGAGTAGAGTGGTAGGAGCAAAGCTCACCTAAGAATGAGCTATCATATTTTCTCTCCCTAGAAAGGAGGTGGAGGTGGTTGATGTCAAGAGGTGTCTAGATAAAGTGTAATAGATTCCAGAAGACCCTTCTTGGAAATTGATGTCAAAGGGGGAGAGAGAGAACATCAAAGCTTATCATCTTAAGAGAGAGAGAGAGCATCAAAGCTTATCACCTTCTTAAGGGAGAGAGATATCATCTCCTAAAGGGGGAGAGAGACCTTCTAGGGGGAGAGATCTCCAGGGGGAGAGGATACTGAAAGTATTTCTCAAGGATCCCAGATGCTTGGTGTTCAAGAGGAGAGATGTCCACATGTCTTCTTGAGGGGAGAGACATGTTGATATGTTCTGTTGTGCCTATTTGCATTAGCATGCATCAGCTCTGATCATCATTCATATCTTTTAGCTTTGTTTTCTTTCAGCTCTGATTTTCTGTTCCCTATCTTCTCCCAGTATCCCATGTTAGACTCAGGGGGAGCAAGACATCTAAGGGAAAGAGATCATTTAAATTCCTTGCATATCTTTACTCTTGGGGACATGTCAAATTCACGTGGTACTTAGTACTCACTCTCTACATGTCATCCCAGTCTTGGTACTCTCGTGGTTTCTTTTGTTTGCTATGGCTAGTAGATGCATCTGTGTTATCTAACTTTGTTTACGCAGGTTCATTCCATCCTAAGCCAACTCAAGACCACAAGGTAAGTATATGCATCACAATCATGTGTATGAAGAATTCTTGCTGATGTACATATAGTTTGCAAGAAGGACTCATGAGCATGAAGGTATTTTCTTCAACATTCTTTGCTCTGATGCATATGGCCAAGATACATGTAACACATTGCCTACTCTCACATGCTTTTACATTCCATATTCACATGATTGCATACATGTAGGGGGAGCCTATGTTTGGTACATGTCTTTCCACAGCTTTACTTGCTATTATTTATATCTTTATCTAAAGCTTTGATGTATGTTGTCATCAATTACCAAAAAGGGGGAGACTGAATGCACAAGTGCTCCCTAGGTGGTTTTGGTAATTAATGTCAACATATCTCTTGTCGGACTAACACTTTTATCTAGTATATTTCAGATAAGTTCAACAATGGAGTGGCATGGACTAAAGGATGTGGGAACTCCTTCAAGATGCTAAGGACAAAAGATTGGCTCAAGCTTCAAGCTCAAGACTCTTCATTTTACATTTTTAGTGGTCCAAGATCACATTGAGTCTATAGGAAAAGCCAATACTATCAAGGAGAGATGAGGTGTTGCTTAATGAGCCTCTTGCTCCATGTGCTTCGTGATATGCTCCAAAACCCTCAGCTACTTTCCCACTTCCACAAATGACCTAAAACCTAAAGCCAAAATCGGTCACACCGATTCTTCCTATCCCGCGCCACCGATTCCAAAAGTCATAGCCACTGCCAAAAACCCTAAGCAAATCGGTCTTACCGATAGGGATCTCGGTCTCTCCGAGATGGGATTGTAATCTCTCTGTGTATGTCCATTATCAAAATCGGTCTCACCGAGTTCGTGCAATCGGTACTACCGAGATTACAATGCAAACTCTTTGGAAAACTTATTACCAAAATCGGTCTCACCGAGTTTGAGTAATCGGTCCCACCGAGTTTGCCTGACCAACTCTCTAGAAAGCTTATTACCAAATCGGTCTCACCGAGTTTGTGTAATCGGTCCTACCGAGATTATGTTATGCCCTAACCCTAACAGAATCGGTCTCACCGAGTTGGATTTTGGTCCCACTGAAAACCCTAACGATCACATTATTTGCTAAATTGGTCCGACCGAGTTTAACGATTCGGTCCCACCGAGTTTGGTAAATTGTGTGTAATGGTTAGATTTTGTGTGGAGGCTATATATACCCCTCCACCTCCTCTTCATTTGTGGAGAGAGCCATCAGAACGAACCTACACTTCCAGCATACATTTTCTGAGAGAGAACTACCTACTCATGTGTTGAGACCAAGATATTCCATTCCTACCATATGAATCTTGATATCTAGCCTACCCAAGTTGCTTTCCACTCAAATCTTCTTTCCACCAGATCCAAAACCTATGAGAGAGAGTTGAGTGTTGGGGAGACTATCATTTGAAGCACAAGAGCAAGGAGGTCATCATCAATGCACCATTTGTTACTTCTTGGAGAGAGGTGTCTCCTAGATTGGCTAGGTGTCACTTGGGAGCCTCCGACAAGATTGTGGAGTTGAACCAAGGAGTTTCGTCGAGATAATCATAAAATGGTCTTTACCGGTGTGCGTAGAGGTGATCTATACATTGTTGATTTCACTAAAAAGGCTCAACCTAAAACTTGCTTCATTGCTAAATCCTCAAAAGGTTGGCTATGGCATAGACGATTAGGTCATGTTGGTATGCGAAACCTTGACAAGCTTATTAAAGGAAATCATATCCTTGGAGTTAATGATGTCATATTTGATAAGGATAGACTTTGCAGCGCTTGTCAGGTAGGTAAACAGGTTGGAGGAAGGCATCCCGTGAAGAACATCATGACTACAAGGAGGCCACTAGAGCTACTTCACATGGATCTCTTTGGTCCCAACTCTTATAAGAGTCTCGGTGGAAATTCTTTTGGTCTATTATAGTTGATGATTTTTCAAGATTTACTGGGTGTTCTTTCTCGATGAAAATCGCAGGTCCAAAAGATCTTCAAAAACTTTGCTAGGAAGGCCCAAAATCAATTTGAAGTGAAGATCAAGAAGGTTCGCAGCGACAACGGAACGGAGTTCAAGAACGCAAATGTGGACACCTTTCTTGATGAAGAAGGGATTTCACATGAGTTCTCGACTATGTACTCACCTCAACAGAATGGAGTTGTTGAGAGGAAGAACCGGACGCTCATCGAAATGACGAGAACGATGCTTGATGAGTACAAGACGCCGAAGCACTTTTGGGTGGAAGCGGTTGAGACAGCTTGTGATGCAACAAATCGCCTGTATCTTCACAAGCTACTCGGTAAGACGGCATACGAGCTCCTCACCGGTAACAAACCCCAAGTTGGATACTTTCGAGTATTTGGCTCAAAGTGCTACATTCTTGATAAGCATCGTCGCTCTAAATTTGCTCCTAAATCTCATGAAGGTTTCCTACTAGGTTATGGCTCAAACTTTCACACTTACCGTGTCTACAAAAATTTCACCCGAAAGGTTGAAGAGACGGTATATGTGAAGTTTGATGAATCTAACGGCTCGCAAGTAGAGCGATTGCCAATTGATGTAGGTGACAAAGATCCTTCGGAAGCAATTCAATACTTGGCTATTGGCAAAGTTCGTCCAACGGAGGTGAAGGAGAGTACCTCGTCCGTCCAAGTGGAAGCTTCTACTTCACAACAAGGTGAACCAAGAGTTGATATGGAAGCATCCACAAGTGGGACACACCAAGATGAAGAAAACAAGGAAGTACATCAAGATGAATGTCAACAACCTCCTTCTCCACCACGACAAGAGAACATCAAAGCTTATCATTTAAAAAGGGAGAGAGCCATCAGAACGAACCTACACTTCCAGCATACATTTTCTGAGAGAGAACTACCTACTCATGTGTTGAGACCAAGATATTCCATTCCTACCATATGAATCTTGATCTCTAGCCTCCCCAAGTTGCTTTCCACTCAAATCTTCTTTCCACCAGATCCAAAACCTATGAGAGAGAGTTGAGTGTTGGGGAGACTATCATTTGAAGCACAAGAGCAAGGAGTTCATCATCAACGCACCATTTGTTACTTCTTGGAGAGTGGTGTCTCCTAGATTGGCTAGGTGTCACTTGGGAGCCACCGACAAGATTGTGGAGTTGAAACAAGCAGTTTGTAAGGGCAAGGAGATCGCCTACTTCATGAAGATCTACCGCTAGTGAGGCAAGTCCTTCGTGGGCGATGGCCATGGTGGGATAGACAAGGTTGCTTCTTCGTGGACCCTTCGTGGGTGGAGTCCTCCGTGGACTCGCACAACCGTTACCCTTCGTGGGTTGAAGTCTCCATCAATGTGGATGTACGATAGCACCACCTATCGGAACCACGTCAAAAACATCTCTGTCTCCAATTGCGTTTGAATCCTCCAAACCCTTCCCTTTACTTTCTTGCAAGTTGCATGCTTTACTTTCCGCTGCCCATATACTATTTGCATGCTTGCTTGCTATGTATTGTGAATGTTAAACTTGTGCCTAAACTCCACTTAAACTCAAAGAAACTTAAAAACTGCAACTTTGGTACTTAGTGTCTAATCACCCCCCTCTAGACACCTCTTCTCAAGCTCCTACAAGTGGTATCAGAGCATTGGTCTCCATTGCTTTGGTTTAATCACCATTGGAGGAAGATGGATGAGTATACTTTGGAGAGTCTTAGACATAGAGTGCCTATTCTTGATGGAGAGTATTTTCTTGAGTGGAAAAATGAGATGCTTGTAATTTTCAATCAATATCATTTGAACAAGTACATTGCTAGCCCTTGTGCACCTCATGCTGATCCTGTGCATCCTACTCTTGATGAGTCAATTGACATGATTAGGAATCTTAGAACTGCCGAACTTATCATTAGAGGGTTGCCTAGAAACTTGATTGGATGCTTGCTTACTTTTAAGTGTGCCTACACCATATGGAAATTTCATGAGGAACGATTTCCAGATTATTCCTTGAAAAATCTAGATGAATTTCTCCATAAGTCTATTGCTTTGAGTAAGATGAATACTAGTGGTCCTATGTTTGGTGATCGTATATTTGAGCTTACAAACCTTATGCGTGCCAAAGGAGATGTTGGAATTATTAGTGATATTATTTCCTAAGCTATAAAAATTCATAAGCAAGATCATTGTCAAACTCACTCTTACGAATCACCCTCTCTAGGATTTGATCCACCACATGACGATGTTGAATATGAATACTATGATGAGGATGATGATAGTGACTTCGATCTTGATGATGCAATGAGACATTTTGGTCTTATGGCAAATCTTCGGGGATATATGTCAGGAGGAAAGGAATGGGTTCTTGATAGTGGATGTACCGATCACATGACCGGAGATAAAGACATGTTTCGTGAGCTTGCTGATAATGATAGTCCTCGAAAGTATGTCACTTTCGGTGACAACTCAAAGGGTAAGGTGGTTGGCCTCGGTAAGGTGGCCATATCACATGATAGCTCCATACAAAATGTCATGCTCGTTGAATCTCTTGGATACAACTTACTTTCAGTATGTAGACTTGCTGATTTCGGTTTCAATGTTCTATTTACTGAAGTAGACGGCCAAGTGTTTCGTCGAGATAATCATAAAATGGTCTTTACCGGTGTGCGTAGAGGTGATCTATACATTGTTGATTTCACTAAAAAGGCTCAACCTAAAACTTGCTTCATTGCTAAATCCTCAAAAGGTTGGCTATGGCATAGACGATTAGGTCATGTTGGTATGCGAAACCTTGACAAGCTTATTAAAGGAAATCATATCCTTGGAGTTAATGATGTCATGTTTGATAAGGATAGACTTTGCAGCGCTTGTCAGGCAGGTAAACAGGTTGGAGGAAGGCATCTCGTGAAGAACATCATGACTACAAGGAGGCCACTAGAGCTACTTCACATGGATCTCTTTGGTCCCAACTCTTACAAGAGTCTCGATGGAAATTCTTTTGGTCTAGTTATAGTTGATGATTTTTCAAGATTTACATGGGTGTTCTTTCTCGATGATAAATCGCAGGTCCAAAAGATCTTCAAAAACTTCGCTAGGAAGGCCAAAAATCAATTTGAAGTGAAGATCAAGAAGGTTCGCAGCGACAATGGAACGGAGTTCAAGAACGCAAATGTGGACACCTTTCTTGACGAAGAAGGGATTTCACATGAGTTCTCGGCAACGTACTCACCTCAACAGAACGGAGTTGTTTTGAGGAAGAACCAGACGCTCATCGAAATGACGAGAACGATGCATGATGAGTACAAGACGCCGAAGCACTTTTGGGCGGAAGCGGTTGAGACAGCTTGTCATGCAACAAATCGCCTGTATCTTCACAAGCTACTCCGCAAGACAGCATACGAGCTCCTCACCAGTAACAAACCCCAAGTTGGATACTTTCGAGTATTTGGCTCAAAGTGCTACATTCTTGATAAGCATCGTCGCTCTAAATTTACTCCTAAATCTCATGAAGGTTTCCTACTAGGTTATGGCTCAAACTCTCACACTTATCGTGTCTACAACAATTTCACCCGAAAGGTTGAAGAGACGGTAGATGTGAAGTTTGATGAATCTAACGGCTCGCAAGTAGAGCAATTTCCAATTGATGTAGGTGACAAAGATCCTTCGGAAGCAATTCAAGACTTGTCTATTGGCAAAGTTCGTCCAACGGAGGTGAAGGAGAGTACCTCGTCCTTCCAAGTGGAAGCTTCTACTTCACAACAAGGTGAACCAAGAGTTGATACGGAAGCATCCACAAGTGGGACACACCAAGATGAAGAAAACGAGGAAGTGCATCAAGATGAACGTCAACAACCTCCTTCTCCACCACGACAAGAGAACGACAATGCCAACAATGAAGAAGGCCAAGAAGAAGAAGAACAAGATGAAGAAGATGTTCAACAAAGACCCAAGCAAAAGATTTCACTAGTTCGAGCAAGAATTGCTAAAGATCATCCCGTCGAGCAAATCTACAATGACATTCAAACCGGGAGAATCACTCACTCTAAAACTTGTTTGGCTAACTTTTGTGAAAACTATTCTTTCATCTCTAACATTGAACCTTTGAAGGTTGAAGAAGCATTGGAAGATCCGGATTGGATAAATGCTATGCATGAAGAGCTACATAACTTTGAGAGGAACCAAGTTTGGACATTGGTTGAGAAGCCCGACAACAACCACAACGTCATTGGTACGGGTGTTTCGCAACAAGCAAGATGAATATGGACAAGTAGTTCGCAACAAAGCACGTCTCGTCGCCCAAGGCTACACACAAGTCGAAGGTATGGACTATGGTGAGACTTACGCCCCCGTTGCTTGACTTGAGTCCATTCGCATCTTACTTTCCTATGCTAATCATCATGATATCACCTTGTATCAAATGGACATTAAAAGTGCTTTTCTAAATGCTGAAATAGAGGAGGAAGTTTATGTTAAGTAACCTCCCGGCTTTGTCAATCCTAAGAAACCCAATCATGTTTACAAACTTCACAAAGCTCTTTATGGTCTTAAACAAGCTCCTAGAGCTTGGTATAAATGCTTGACCAAGTTTCTTATTGAAAAAGGCTTTGAAATTGGGAAAAATGATTCTACTCTTTTTACTAAAAGGGTTAATGGAGAACTATTCGTGTGCCAAATTTATGTTGATGATATCATATTTGGTTCAACTAAGCCTCATTTTAGTGAAAAGTTTGGGAAGCTAATGTCGGAGAAGTTTGAGATGTCTATGATGAGTGAACTCAAATTCTTTCTTGGGTTGCAAATCAAGCAAACTAAGGAAGGTACCTTTGTTTCTCAAACAAAGTACACCAAGGACTTATTCAAGAAGTTCAATATGCAAGAATGCAAAGGTATGTCTGCACCCATGCCTACTAGTGGACATAATGACTTGACTAAAGACGGTGAACTAGTTGATCGAAAGGTTTATCGCTCTATGATCGGTTCATTCTTATATCTATGTGCTTCTCGTCCCGATATCATGTTAAGTGTGTGCATGTGTGCACGATATCAAGCTGCCCCTAAGGAATGTCATCTTAAGGCCGTGAAAAGGATAGTGAGATACTTAATCCATACACCAAACTTTGGCATTTGGTATCCTAAGAGGGCCTCTTCCGATCTTGTTCGCTATTCTGACTCGGACTATGCCAGAGACAAGGTTGATAGAAAGTCCACTTCGGGTACTTGTCAATTTCTTGGTAGATCTCTTGTGTCTTGGTCCTCCAAGAAACAAAACTCGGTATCCTTATCCACCACTGAAGCTGAATATATTGCCGCTGGTTCATGTTGTGCTTAATTACTTTGGATGACCCAAACTCTTAAAGATTATGGGATATTTGCGAGACAAGTTCCATTGCTTTGTAACAATGAAAGTGCTATCAAAATTGGTCATAATCCTGTGCAACATTCTCGAACTAAGAATATTGAAGTTCGTCATCATTTCATTCGAGATCATGTTGCTAAGGGTGACATTGATCTTAAGCATGTTCGCACTGAAAAGCAATTAGCGGATATGTTCACTAAACCTCTTGATGAGAAAGTGTTTTGCAGGTTAAGAGGAGAATTGAACATCATTGATGCTTCCAACTTGGCGTAGAAACTCCATTGGATACATGCAAGACATGAGCATATGACTAATCCTTGATATTTCTCTTATGATGAAAATCTTATGTCTCGGATGTATTTGCATCTTGCATGCTATCTAACCCATGTAGGTACTTGGTGGTATCACATTCCATGAGATTGTAATCTACTCATATCTTGAGCAATATCTACATCACCATGTCTCTACACAATGGTGGATGAAGACAAGGAAGCATGAAACCTCTTAAACATATCCTTTGATAAATTCTATGTTGAGCTTCACGATTGTCATTCTTGGATACACAAGTGCTCTTCCTTGCAAGAACTAACCCATGTAGGTAGATGGACTAAAATTCCAAGTGGTGCTCCAAATTCTTGATGAGCTACATCAACGTTGAGCAACCCACACAAGTTTAACTACATGGACTACACCACCAACCAAGGTATGTTGTTCCATCTTAGAGAGGCTTTACTCCAAGTCATGAGCTAAAGCAACTCGACAAGATGTGAATACATCAAGATGATTAAACGAAAAATGGCAACCCCATTTTGAGCTTAAACGATGAGTATGACCTATGATCAAGTGATCTCACTTGACTCCTAAGTCAATATACTCTAACATAGGTGACTTTGTCGCCAACCATCTCTAGATGAAGTTCTCTTGTATTCTTCTCTGTGTTTTTGCATTTGTCTCGTGCATATTCGTTTCCCCTTTCAAAAAAAACTTCATCTAGATTTCTTTCTTTCCGTTTGCTCTGCATTTTCAGCATTCCAATTCATTGCACATCTTTAAGTAAATTCCTTGCAAATCTTTGTGAGATCTTACTAGTCTAGTGAGCTGAGGTGACAAGTGTTTTCTTTGCGACGAACTCGGTTTCACCGATTTGTTATTTTCGGCCCAACCGAATCTTTTCGGTACGACCAAAGCATACACTCGGTGCCACCGACTCCATAACACGAAAAACAGTTTGCCACATAATTCTGTGTTTCTTCTGATCCAGCTCCACTCAATGAATCTTGTCCTCTACAAGCATCACATTTTTATCATTGCTTTGTTTTGTGTCTCAAGGACCAAGCCCATTCGACAGATTCCAGAAGACCCTTCCTGGAAATTGATGTCAAAGGGGGAGAGAGAGAACATCAAAGCTTATCATCTGAAGAGAGAGAGATCATCAAACCTTATCACCTTCTTCAGAGAGAGAGATATCATCTCCTAAAGGGGGAGAGAGACCTTCTAGGGGGAGAGACCCTCAAAGGGAAGAGAGAGATCTCCAGGGGGAGAGAATACTTAAGTAGAAAGTATTTCTCAAGGATCCTAGATGCTTGGTGTTCAAGAGGAGAGATGTCCACATGTCTTCTTGAGGGGAGAGACATGTTCATATGTTCTGTTGTGCCTATTTGCATTAGCATGTATCATCTCTGATCATCATTCATATCTTTCATCTCTGTTTTCTTTCAGCACTGATTTTCTGTTCCCTATCTTGTCCCAGTATCCCATGTTAGACTCAGGGGGAGCAAGACATCTAAGGGAAAGAGATCATTTAAATTCATTGCATATCTTTACTCTTGGGGACATGTCAAATTCACGTGGTACTTAGTACTCACTCTCTACATGTCATCCCAGTCTTGGTATTCTCGTGGTTTCTTTTGTTTGCTTTGGCTAGTAGATGCATCTGTGTGATATAACTTTGTTTACGCAGGTTCATTCCATCCTAAGCCAACTCAAGACCACAAGGTAAGTATATGCATCACAATCATGTGTATGAAGGATTCTTGCTGATGTACATATTGTTTGCAAGAAGGACTCATGAGCATGAAGGTATTTTCTTCAACATTCTTTGCTCTGATGCATATGGCCAAGATACATGTAACACATTGCCTGCTCTATCATGTTTATGCTCTCACATGCTTTTACATTCCATACTCACATGATTGCAGACATGTAGGGGGAGCATATGGTTGTTACATGTCTTTCCAAAGCTTTTCTTGCTATTCTTTATATCTTTATCTAAAGCTTTGATGTATGTTGTCATCAATTACCAAAAAGGGGGAGATTGAAAGCACAAGTGCTCCCTAGGTGGTTTTGGTAATTAATGTCAATATATCTCTTGTTGGACTAACACTTTATCTAGCATGTTTCAGATAAGTTCAACAATGGAGTGGCATGGACTAAAGGATTTGGGAACTCCTTCAAGATGCTAAGGACAAAAGATTAGCTCAAGCTTCAAGCTCAAGACTCTTCATTTTACATTTTTAGTGGTCCAAGATCACATTGAGTCTATGGGAAAAGCCAACACTATCAAGGAGGGATGAGGTGTTGCTTAATGAGCCTCTTGCTCCATGTGCTTCATGATATGCTCCAAAACCCTCAGCTACTTTCCCACTTCCACAAATGACCTAAAACCTAAAGCCAAAATCGGTCACACCGATTCTTCCTATCCAGCGCCACCGATTCCAAAAGTCATAGCCACTGCCACAAACCCTAAGCAAATCGGTCTTACCGATAGGGATCTCGGTCTCACCGAGATGGGATTGTAATCTCTCTGTGTATGTCCATTATCAAAATCAGTCTCACCGAGTTTGAGCAATCGGTACTACCGAGATTACAATGCAAACTCTCTGGAAAACTTATTACCAAAATCGGTCTCACCGAGTTTGAGTAATCGGTCCCACCGAGTTTGCCTGACCAAACTCTGGAAAGCTTATTACCAAATTGGTCTCACCGAGTTCGTGTAATCGGTCCTACCGAGATTATGTTAGGCCCTAACCCTAACCGAATCGGTCTCACCAAGTTGCATTTCGGTCCCACCGAAAACCCTAACAGTCACATTATTTGCTAAATCGGTCCGACCGAGTTTAACGATTCGGTCCCACCGAGTTTGGTAAATTGTGTGTAACGGTTAGATTTTGTGTGGAGGCTATATGTACCCCTCCACCTCCTCTTCATTCATGGAGAGAGCCATCAGAACAAACCTACACTTCCAACATACATTTTCTGAGAGAGAACTACCTACTTATGTGTTGAGACCAAGATATTCTGTTCCTACCATATGAATCTTGATCTCTAGCCTCCCCAAGTTGCTTTCCACTCAAATCTTCTTTCCGCCAGATCCAAAACCTATGAGAGAGAGTTGAGTGTTGGGGAGACTATCATTTGAAACACAAGAGCAAGGAGTTCATCATTAACGCACCATTTGTTACTTCTTGGAGAGTGGTGTCTCCTAGATTGGCTAGGTGTCACTTGGGAGCCTCCGACAAGATTGTGGAGTTGAACCAAGGAGTTTGTAAGGGCAAGGAGATCGCCTACTTCGTGAAGATCTACAGCTAGTGAGGCAAGTCCTTCGTGGGCGACGGCCATGGTGGGATAGACAAGGTTGCTTCTTCGTGAACCCTTCGTGGGTGGAGCCCTCCGTGGACTCGCGCAACCATTACCCTTCGTGGGTTGAAGTCTCCATCAACGTGGATGTACGATTGCACCACCTATCGGAACCATGCCAAAAACATCTGTGTCTCCAATTGAGTTTGAATCCTCCAAACCCTTCCCTTTACTTTCTTGCAAGTTGCATGCTTTACTTTCCGCTGCCCATATACTCTTTGCATGCTTGCTTGCTATGTATTGTGAATGTTAAACTTGTGCCTAAACTCCACTTAAACTCAAAGAAACTTAAAAACTGCAACTTTGGTACTTAGTGTCTAATCACCCCCCCCCTCTAGACACCTCTTCTCAAGGTCCTACAGTGGTCTATCTATAGTCCAAGCCACGAAGGAGTAAGTAGGAGAGAGATACAAGGCCAAAGGCCCAGGTGCGCATAGGTAGTGTCGGACGTCCGGTCGCTCGCGGGGGTCCGGACATCCAGTGGGCGTCGGACTTCCGATGATTCTTCTTTGTACAGGTGACACCGGATATCCAGTGGGCGTCGAACGTCCGGTGACTAGGACTTGTCGGAGCATCGGTCGTCCGGACGATGTATCACGCATTAGCTGTAGTTCTTCTGGCCATCTGGCATGAGTCAAGTACCGGATGTCCGGTGTCATCCGGGCGTCCGGTGGTTGTAGCTTGTAGTCGCTCCGTTTCTTCCGTCTTCTCTTCCACGCTTCCCCCGCGGATGGTGTAGGTGTTACTTGGCGCTTGCACTCCTCGTCATTGCCCGTTAAGTTCCGGCAATACCTATGCATGAACATGAGAGGAATGTCAAGTAGTATACCATCGAAGGGGTCAAGTGAACATGTGTAAAGGAGATGATTCACCTTTATGTATGTGAAGTAGTGGTCGCATGTGTCACTTGCCAAACAGGCTCTTGACATGGTGATGTCCATAGGATGCTCCGCATGATCTCCCCCCCCCCCACGGGAAAGATCCAAGCTCGGATCGAAAACCAAATCACCATGGGAAAGAGATGGCTTCGCCATGTAGAAGTGGACGATCACCAAGTACTCATCATCTTCAAACTCGAAATGCGCACTCTCAAGTGTAGCACCGTCTAGTGATTCCTTCAAAAGGAGCAAGGATAACAAACACTTGGAAAAACAAATGTGGTTAGCGTTAGTGAAAAACCAAACATTCAAGTGGTGATTCACCCAAAAAGTGTCATCATCAAGCATAGCATATGGTGTGACAAATAATTGTGACATGGCATGTAAGCACATAAATTGAGCACAATCAAGGACATCATGGAAACAAGCATGTAAATTTGAGGTAGTGATGCAAATATGTGTGACAAGAGAATAAGCATCTACCTCAAGGTTGTTGCAAACATGCATCAAGCACTCAACAAATGGTCTATGGTAGGCATAGGAATCATTCACAACACCAAAGAAGATGAGATGTCTATACACATGGGTCAAGTGCAAGACAATCCAAGCATAGCATGCATAGGGTGTAGTGAAGATAGTGTGGCAGTCAACACAATACAAAGAGCAATTGTTCATCATGTGTGAGGCAATCAAGACAAGCATGTAGCAATCAATGGGATATGGCATATGTGAAGAAATGACATTGTTGCAACCAACTGTATGATAGGAGCAAGTAATCAAAGAATTGGGTGCAACACACAAGGCATATATATCATGAAGCATGGAAATGTGAAAATGGCATGTCGACGCAAGATCTCTAACATGTGTGCAATATGTCAAGGTGCAAGCAACACATGAAGTATGATCCACAACATTCATGCTCATGGTTTGGAGGTTCTCAAAAGAGAAGGATATCACCTTGAAAGCATGTCCTTGTGCGTCCTTCATAATGGCGAAGTGGTAGTAAATGCGTTGTAGAAGCGTCGTGAGCAAAGGTGATTCTCTCTCAAGAGCTTGAATGGTCAACTCACGTGAAGTGAAAGTCGACACGAAGTCCAAGTTTTCTACACATACACACAACAAAGCAAACAACGTATGTGCATGGTACATAAACATAGCATCCATTATGATGGTTGATACGTCTCCAACGTATCTATAATTTTTGATTGTTCCATGCTGTTATATTATCATTCTTGGATGTTTATAATCATTTTATAGCCATTTTATATCATTTTTTGGTACTAACCTATTGACATAGTGCCAAGTGCCTGTTGCTGTTTTCTGCATGTTTTTTTACATCGCAGGAAATCAATACCAAACGGAGTCCAAATGCAGTGAAACTTTTTGTGGATTTTTTGGACCAGAAGACATCCAGTGGATCGGAGAAGCACCTGGGGGTGCTCCGAGGGGAGCACAACCCACCAGGGAGTGCCTGGGGGCCCAAGCGCCCCCAGGTGGGTTGTGCCCACCTCAGGTGCCCCCTGAACCGCCTCTTTGCTCTATAAATACCCCAATATTCCAGAAATCCTAGGGGAGTCGACGAAAATCAATTCCAGCTACCACAGAGTCCAGAACTACCAGATCCAATATAGACACCATCACACAGGAGTTCATCAAGCCCATTGGTGCCTCTCCGATGATGCGTGAGTAGTTCTTTGTAGACCTACGGGTCTGTAGTTAGTAGCTAGATGGCTTCCTCTCTCTCTTTGGATTATCAATACAATGGTCTCTTGGAGATCCATATGATGTAACTCTTTTTGCGGTGTGTTTTTTGGGATCCAATGAACTGTTAGTTTATGATCAGATCTATCTTTTTATCCTTGAAAGTTATTTGAGTCTTCTTTGATCTCCTATATGCATGATTTCTTATAGCCTCATATTTCTTCTCCAATAGTTGGGTTTTGTTTAGACAACTTGATCTATTTATTTTGCAATGGGAAGAGGTGCTTTGTGATGGGTTCGATCTTACGGTGCTTGATCCCAGTGATAGAAGGGGAACCGACATTTATGTATCGTTGCCATAGATGGGTTCTATTTCTATGTAAATAGATTTTGTCTACATCATGTCATCGTTGTTATTGCATTACTCTATTTCTCCATGAACTTAATACACTAGATGCATGCTGGATAGCGGTCAATGTGTGGAGTAATAATAGTAGATGCAGACAGGAGTCGGTCTACTAATCTTGACGTGATGCATATATAATGATCATTGCCTCGATATCCTCATGATTATTCAAAGTTCTATCAATTGCCCGATAGTAATTCGTCTACCCACCGTTTGCTATTTTTCTTCAGAGAAGCCACTAGTGAAACCTACGGCCCCCGGGTCTCTTCTTTAATATATTTGCCTTTGAGATCTATTTCCTTTGATTTTATTTTCAGATCTATTAAACCAAAAATACAAAAATACCTTTCTGCACTTTATTTTATTTGGCATTCGATCTATCAATTATTACAACTTTCTCCTGTCCTCGTGCCAATTTCTGGCGCCGTTACCTAGAAGGAATTGACAACCCCTTTAACACGTCGGGTTGTGAGTATTTTTTATTTGTGTGCAGGTGTTGTTTACGTAGTGTTGCTTGGTTCTCCTACTGGTTCGATAACCTTGGTCTCACCACTGAGGGAAATACCTACCGTCACTGTGCTGCATCATCCCTTCCTCTTTGGGGAAATACCGATGTAGTCTAGCAGACATCAATGGTTCTCTTCTTTTGCATATAACCATTAGTAGCAAAAGTGCATGAATAATATGATGCGACAATGTGCATATTCATGTCACTAGGCATATGCTGCAAGGAGGGAACACAAGCATGCTTCACAAGAATTATGTCAAAATCTCCAAATATATGCGAGAATGCTATGGGGGCAAACTCATTATCAAGACTAAATGTATTGTGGCACTCAATACATGGCAAATCATCTAGCATGAGAGAGGCAACACATGGAGATATATGACAAGAAGCAATAGCAATCATGTGCAAAGCATGGCAATGGTTGTCATCAACCGCAAGAAACAAGCAGGTATAAATCATCGATGATGCAACAAGGCAAGCAATCATAGTAATCAAGTGATGAAAACTAGTGGAGCGAAGATGCAACACACTAGAGGAAATCATGGCAATCATGTCGTGTGAGCAAATAATAGGCATAGACAATGAACATGACATATCACAAACACGAACACAAAGCAAGATCATAGTATTATCATAGGAATGGGGCACAAAGCAAACATGGCAATAACAAGTGATATCTCCACCAAGCTTGCAAATACACATGCAAGTACGAGAATCAATCATCATGTGTAATGCAAAGCATGGGTCAAAAATGCATGTCAAGGTCATAGTAATGAGCATATCATGCAATGTGAACATGGCAATATGGGCAAATGATACATAATGGACAATAAGCCATAACCATGTGAGGGCCATCTAGAAGAAATGCACGAAGTTGGTGCGCAATGGAAATGATGTGAAAACCAATCCACGGGATCCCAAGTCAACGTTGCTCTCTAGAGCTTGTTTTGTCAACTCATCGGATTGTGAGGTTGACAAGTAAGCATGGGTACCTACACAACAAATACACAAACGAAAGAAATGGTGTGTGTGGTAAATGTACACATCATCCAGCATGATGTGTATGTGAACGTGTGAGTTAGCACAAGATAAGCAATGCTCAAAGAAATTTGATGCATGGTATAAGAACATGCCATCCATCATAAAAGAATAGTTGTTATGTATAACAAGATGGGGACACAAATTGAGCATGCAAGTGCATGGCACAACAATAGCATTATCATTCATGGCGAGCATATTGTGCGCATAATTATTGGGATCATGCAATGGATGGGATTGATCAAAATCTCCTAACAAGTATGAGGAAACTATGGGGGTCTCCTCATGAGCAATATCAGAAACATCATATGCAGAATATGAACAACATCCAAAAGAATGCATATCCGAAACTAGTTGTTCATGGCATGGCAAATGATTGAGATGATGCAAAGGGAGCATATGAATATCATCACAAGAGAAACAGATGCCAATAACCATGGACTTGTCATCTATGTCATATGTGCAAATTGGGTTTATTTTGTGGCATGTGCATAGTTACTACGAAGAGATTGCAAATTGGACATATTGTTGATCTCATGCATAGCATATGACAAGTCAAGCGAACTGTCAAACATGATGTGACCGAGAGAATTATCACAAGAGATCCTATGTAACATGGCATCACAACTAATAGACTCAACATGGCAATCATCAAACTCATCATAAATGGGTAAATCATCGCATGGGGAAGTCACACTAGCATGAAGCATGGTAATAGGTTGATCAACATCATGCAAGCAATCAATGTCAAGAATGTCCACGGTGAGACGAGAGTGTAGCGACCAGACCTCAAACAGTCTGATCTCTGTGCATTAGTGTCATCCCTGGATCGGTAATGCTGACACGCACAGTACTCGAGGATTTATAACAGAGTAGCAATCACACACTTATTACATCGAATGTCTCAAAAGAGAACTTATTACAATAATATGGCTTAAGGCCATCTAAAGTCAATAACAGCGGAAGGCTTGGAAGATAAAGTGAGTCCATCAACTCCAACGACATCACTAAGTGAAAGACAACGACCTATGGCACTTTACTCGTCTTCCGAAAAGTCTGCAACATGAACATTGCAGCTCGAAACGGGTCAGCACATGGAATATGCTGGCTATGTAACGCATAGAGTAATGAACAGAAATAATGCTATGACTACATGCATATATTGCTGGTGGAAATCTCTATGGTTTCAGTTTTGCGTAAAGCCAATTTTTCCCTACAACGAAGGAATAAATTTTATTTAACTATCATTGTGGTTGTTAAACATTGAGAAGGTTCCTCCAACTCAATCCCAATTAAGCATCATCATTAAACCCATTCAAATTATATTAGAGTGATGAGATCAACATGGTAATCCAAGAACTACATACTCAAAACGTCCATAACCGGGGACACGGCTAACCATGATTAGTTTGTACACTCTATAGAGGTTTGCGCACTTTTCCCACAAGACTCGGATACATCCATGGTCGAAGAATTGAGAAACAGACTTTCTGAAACAATAACTCATTACTCTAGGTGGACAGTTACACCTACTTCCCCTACATCTGTTAGCCCACCACTGAAAGAGGTCTTGCAACATACTCAACTATGCTAGAGCCCATAATAGCTTGTGGCTACACACAGAAGTTTCTAGCATGAATAATCTTATGATCCCTTTGAGCCTGGGTGGCAGACCGCAGGATGATCACACGGGTACTCCGGGATATCCTAGGACAACACTGGATTCTTCAGGTGCCCTAACAACCACTGGGTACTCCAGGGTGCCTCAAGCAATCCACCCAGATGTGTATTAAAGTAGCCACCTTAAGTTAGCCATTAATTAACAATACTCACATCTGTCATGAATCACTCGAACCAAACCACGTCTACAAGCATAGCATAGCAATATAAGCAACATAAAAGTAACTCCCGAAGGTTTGATAATAAACAGGTAAATAGGTACTACCTCATCTACTTCCCAAAACACACATGTTAATCAGATCCTAACCATGCAATTGTTTGAGGATTGATCTAATGCAATAAAACTGGGTAGTAAAGAGGTATGATCAAAGTGTTACTTGCCTTGCTGATGATCCGTGAAACCTAGAGACTCGTAGTAGCATGCTTCGCACTCCGGGTACTCTGTGGAAACAAACAAACATACAATAAGCACTCAACTAGAAACACGGGTAAAACTCAAATAAGAGATCTAACCAGAATGTTCAACTTAAGAACTCCGGTTTACAAAAAGAATCAAATCAAACGAAGCAATGAAACTTAAACCGTGAAAGAAACAAGATCCGTTTACTAATCTGGACTTAAGTCAAATTTTATAGTAGCAAAATCTTGTTCAAGTTGGTTAAACAGAAAGAGGGCTTCGAGACGAAAATCTAGGTGCTTGAATTGCCTGATTCCGATAAACGAGCGAAAAGATAAACTAAAACGAAAATTAAGGCAGAAATCGCGATCGAAAATAATCGCGGAAAACCGTGGAAAAAGAAAAAAAACTGACGAACAGGCAAATGAACGAACGATTGCTGTCTGCGGCTAATGTTTTCACCATTCATTAAAACGAACGTACGAATGGGCATTCGCTAAATAACTAAACCGGAAAAAAAATAAAACCGATCTAGAAAAAAAATAACCGCGGGTTCTAAAAAATGAACGGTTTTCTAACGAAAACCGGCGGCTACCTCAGTTCGTGTGGCGGCGGCGGCGGTGGTCAACTCCGGTGGCGGGGCTCCGGTGGCGCGGGGCAGCTGTGGATCGGGCGGTGCAAGGGGGCGGTGAGATGGGAGGTGGCGGCGTCGGTGCGAGGCGGCAGCGTCGGCGTCGGTCGCAGCGGCGGGGTAACGCTAGGGTTAGGGTTTGGGGCGGCAGCGACTTGGGCTGGGGCGGCTCGGGCCTCACGGGTTATAAAGGTCGGCCGAGCGAGTCCTAGTCGGGCATGCCCGGCTTGGTCGGTTGACTTTTTTTTGAATAATCCCGCGCGCAGAAAAACAAAGAAAAGAAATACTAAACGGACTCCAAAAATCCTGAAATAAATTTTCCCCGTCCACTAAAAATATAGCGGACAAAGTGAACATTTATTTGGGCCTCTAATGCAATTTTGAAAAACACATATTTTCCTAATTCAAATAAAATAGCGATAAAACTCCGAATAAAATTCTTATTTGATTTTAATATTTAACCTCCAATATTTCTTTATTTTGGGGAAATAATTTTCCCTCTCTTTTATTTTCATATATGAAATATTCGGAGAGAAAATAATTAAATTCAAATGATCCTCTTTTCAAAATTTGAGAAAACTCAAATATGAAAATAACCAAATCCCCAACTCTCTCTGTGGGTCCTTGAGTTGCGTAAAATTTCTAGGATCAAGCCAAAATGCAAAAATTTCTAGGATCAAGCCAAAATGCAAAAAAATATGATATGCAATGATGATCTGATGTATAACATCACAAATTGAAAATTTGGGATGTTACAAACCTACCCCCCTTAAGATGAATCTCACCCTCGAGATTCGGGCTGGCTAGAAAATAGGTGCGGGTGATCCTTCCGTAGGTCTTCCTCTTGTTCCCAGATGGCTTCATCCTCGGTATGGTGGCTTCACTGAACTTTGCAGAACTTGATAACTTTGCTGCGTGTGACTCGGCTAGCAAACTCGAGAATCTTGACTGGTTTCTCCTCGTAGGCCAAATTGCTATGCAACTGAATTGCTTCTAGTGGCACTGTATCTCTCAAAGGAATATCAACCATCTCTGCGTGGCACTTCTTCAACTGGGAAACGTGGAACACATCGTGAACTCCTGACAATCCTTCAGGCAACTCCAACTTGTAAGCAACTTCTCCCATACATTCCATAACTTTGTATGATCCCACAAAACGTGGTGCTAACTTTCCCTTAACTCCAAAACACTTAAATCCTCGAAGTGGTGACACACGAAGATATACTATGTCTCCGACTTCGTAAACTGTCTCCTTGCGTTTAGAATCCGCGTAGCTCTTCTGCCTGGATTGGGCTACCTTGAGTCTATCGCGAATGAACTTAATCTTCTCTTCAGACTCTTTAATCAAATCTAGTCCAAATAGCTGACGGTCTCCAACTTCATCCCACAACAACGGTGTCCTGCACCTCCTTCCGTACAAAGCTTCGAAAGGGGCCATCTTCAAACTGGCTTGATAGCTGTTGTTGTAAGAGAACTCTGCATATGGCAGATTGTCGTCCCAACTAGATCCATAATCTAGCGCACAAGTTCTCAACATGTCCTCCAGAATCTGATTGACTCTCTCGGTCTATCCATCTGTCTGTGGATGAAAGGTTGTACTGAACTCTAGCCTGGTACCCAAAGTTTAATGCAACTGATTCCAAAACTTTGAGGTAAACTGGGTTCCTCTATCTGATACAATGGTCCTCGGAACTCCATGCAGACATACGATCCTGGTCATGTATATCTTTGCCAACTTAGCACTGGTGTAAGTGGTCTTCACTGGGATGAAATGAGCTACTTTCGTCAAACGGTCGACTACAACCCTTATCGAGTCATGGCCTGAACGAGTCCTGGGCAATCCCGTGATAAAATCCATGCCTAGCTTATCCCACTTCCATTCAGGTATCGGCAGTGGCTGTAGCAATCTTGTTGGCTTTTGATGTTCTGCCTTCACTCTCTGACATACATCACAAACTGCTACATACTCCGCAATATCCTTCTTCATTCCGGTCCACCAGAAACTGTCTTTCAAATCCAGATACATCTTGGTGTTTCCTAGGTGAATCGAATATGACGAATCATGGGCCTCCTGTAGAATCAACTTCCTAATCTCCGGGTCATTAGGCACATATACGCGATCTCAAACCATAAAGTATCGTGCTCATCGTCTAGAAATCCTTTAGCCTTTCCTTTGCTCATCCTTTCCTTTATCTCGACAATCTCCTTGTCCGTCTTCTGAGCTTCCCTGATCTTATCCATCTAAGTAGACTCAATCTCCAATGCTGCTACATAACCTCTCAGAACTATTTCCAAACATAGCTCATGAAGATCCTCTGCGAACTCCTTGGTAACTCTCCG
Source organism: Triticum aestivum (assembly GCF_018294505.1). Taxonomy (NCBI): domain Eukaryota; kingdom Viridiplantae; phylum Streptophyta; class Magnoliopsida; order Poales; family Poaceae; genus Triticum; species Triticum aestivum. The sequence goes on from NC_057807.1 coordinate 153,973,782, forward strand.
GTCATGAGCGTATTGACATGGCTCTTGTGACTCAATGCATCGGCTACTACGTTAGCTTTTCCGGGATGATAATGCAACCTCATATCATAATCCTTGATGAGCTCCAACCATCTTCTCTGCCTAAGATTCAACTCCTTCTGCGTGAACATATACTTCAAACTCTTGTGATCCGTGTACACCTCACAGTTGTTTCCGATGAGAAAATGTCTCCATGTCTTCAACGCATGCACTACGGCTGCTAACTCCAAATCGTGTGTAGCATAGTTCAGTTCATGGGGTTTAAGCTGTCGTGAGGCATATGAATCAACTCTTCCTTCCAGCATAAGCACTGCTCCAAGTCCTCGACGAGAAGCGTCGCAATACACTTGATAATCCTTACGTTGATCTAGAAGAATCAACACTGGGGCTGTAACCAAACATTTCTTCAACTCCTGAAAACTAGCCTCACATTCCTCGGTCCATTTGAACTTGGTGCCTTCCTTAAACAACTCCGTCATGGGCTTTGCAATCTTCGAGAAATTCTCAATGAACCTCCGGTAGTATCCTGCGAGTCCCAGAAAACTCCGGATTTCTCCAACTGACGTGGGTGCTTCCTAGTTAGTCACTGTGACAACCTTGGTGGGCTCTACTGCTATTCCTTCTCCGGATATAACATGTACGAGGAATCCAACTTCCTTCAACCAAAACTCACACTTGCTGAACTTGGCATATAACTGATGTTCTCTGAGCTTCCCATGTACCAAATGCAAATGCTCCTTATGCTCCTCTTCATTCTTCGAGTAGACTAGTATGTCATCAATGAACACCACGACAAACTTAACCAGAAACTCCATAAACACCTTGTTCATCATGTTCATGAAATAGGCAGGTGCGTTAGTCAAACCAAATGACATAACGATATACTCATATACCCCGTACCTCGTGGTAAAAGTTGTCTTAGGTATATCCCGCTCTTGAATCTTCAGCTGGTGGTATCCTGATCGTGGATCGATCTTGGAAAATACTTTAGCTCCTTGCAACTGGTCAAACAAATCATTGATCATCGGTTGTGGGTACTTGTTCTTGATTGTCACTTCGTTCAACCCTTGATAATCAACAACCATCCTCAACGATCCATCCTTCTTCTCTACTAGAAGCACTGGTGATCCCCCAAGGTGAAGTACTTGGGCGAATATACCCTTTATCCAGTAACTCCTTAATTTGCTTCTTAATTTCCTCCAAATCCTTTGCGGGCATTCGGTATGGTCTCTTAGATATTGGCCCTGTGCCTGGCAAAAGCTCAATCAAAAACTCAATGTCTCTATCTAGTGGCATGCCTGGCGACTCTTCTGGAAATACATCAGGGAAATCCTTCACCACTAGTACTTCCTCCTGTACAACTCCTGATAAGGAATTCACTTGAGTCGTCTTCGGCACATGCCGGGATACATACTTAATCCGTGTTCCTTCTGGGGTGGTGAGCATAATGATTTACTGGCGCAATCGATGTTTCCTCCATACATCGAGAACCAATCCATACCCAAAATCACATCCAAACCTTGCGACTCCAAAATTATCAGGTCTGAGGGGAAAACATGCCTACCTATGGTTAATGGCATCTGAAAACATCCTTGGCTTGCCATATGTTCTGCTCCTGGCGAGCTTACTAACATAGGTGTTCTAAGAACCTTGGTGGGCAACTTATACTTATCCACAAATCCCCTTCATATGTATGAATGCGATGCACCAGTATCAAAAGGAACGATTGCAGTAAATGACTTAACCAAAAACTTACCTATTACTGCATCTGGTTGGGCTTCAACCTCCTCCACGTTAATGTGGTTCACTTGTCCTCTCTTGAAAGGGTTGGGCTTCTTCCAGAGCTTCCATTGCCATTTCCATTCTTTGCTTCAGAACACTCCATGGCATAATGTCCATTCTTCCCGCACTTGAAACAAGTAATGTGACTGTCGGTGTCAAAACCGGCGGATCTCGGATAGGGGGTCCCGAACTGTGCGTCTAGGCGGATGGTAAAAGGAGACAAGGGACACGATGTTTTTACCCAGGTTCGGACCCTCTCGATGGAGGTAAAACCCTACTCCTGCTTGATTAATATTGATGATATGGGTAGTACAAGAGTAGATCTACCACGAGATCAGAGAGGCTAAACCCTAGAAGCTAGCCTATGGTATGATTGTTGTTCGTCCTACGGACTAAAACCCTCCGGTTTATATAGGCACTGAAGAGGGTTAGGGTTACACAGAGTCGGTTACAATGGTAGGAGATCTACATATCCGTATCGCCAAGCTTGCCTTCCACGCCAAGGAAAGTCCCATCCGGACATGGGACGAAGTCTTGAATATTGTATCTTCATAGTCCAGGAGTCCGGCCAAAGGTGATAGTTCGGCTATCCGGACACCCCCTAATCCAGGACTCCCTCAGTAGCCCCTGAACCAGGCTTCAATGACGACGAGTCCGACGTGCATGTTGTCTTCGGCATTGCAAGGCGGGTTCCTCCTCTGAATACTTCATAGAAGATTTCGAACACAAGGATAGTGTCCGGCTTTGCAAAATAAGTTCCAGATACCACCGTAGAGAGAATAATATTTATACAAATTCAATCTGCTGACGTATTCCGTGGCATGACATCACACCACGGCCAAGCCTTTATTCGAATCGTTTTTAGTGTCACACCTCAGCGCGTTTAGCGAGGCAGTTTCCTTGGCATGTCTTGTCAAAGCAGAGATCGTGTCCCCTTATTCCGGGATTCTCATCAATACGGGCGTGGGTAACCCAACCGCGCCATTGATTACGACACTTGGGAGATAAACGAGTTTTACTAGGCTGGTGGGGACGCATAGCTTCGTCCGTCCATATAAGGGGATAAGGATCCACCTTTTTACCTACGCCTTCTTCCTCCTTTGCTCATCTATTTCCGCGCACTCGAGCTCCAGCGCCCAAGTACGCACATCTCGCCTCAACCTTCCCCAGCCATGTCCGGAGCGGGAGGCAAGTGGATGGCCTCCTCCGTCACGGAGGGGCACATTAAAAGGCTGTGGAAGGCCGGATACTTGTCCAGCGACATCGCGCATCGGCTCCCCGACAAGGGGCAGCTTATTCCCACCCCCAGGCCCCATGAGAAGGTGGTGTTCCTCACCCACTTCCTCCGCGGACTAGGTTTTCCACTTCACCCATTTGTCCGGGGGCTCATGTTCTACTACGGCCTGCATTTCCACGATCTGGCCCCGAATTTCATCCTCAACATCTCGGCGTTCATCGTCGTGTGCGAGGCCTTCCTCTGCATCCAGCCCCACTTCGGCTTATGACTGAAGACCTTCAATGTCAAGCCGAAGGTAGTGGGCGGCCGCCAAGTGGAGTGCAGAGGTGCCATGGTGGGCAAGATGGCCAACGTCCTATGGCTCGAGGGCTCCTTCGTGGAGACCATAAAGGGGTGGCAATCGGGGTGGTTCTACATCACCGAGCCGCGTGACCCTAAATGGGTGGCGGCCCCGGAATTCCGATCTGGCTTCCCTACACGGCTCACCTCCTGGAAGGAGACGGGCCTGACATGGGGTAATTTGGAAGAGCTGACCGGACTCCAATCCTGCGTCCAAAATCTGGTGAACAAGAAGCTCAAGCTTGTCAACGTAGTCCAGGTCATGCTCATCCGCCGGATCCTCCCGTGCCAACAACGGGCCTTCAACTTGTGGGAGTTTGATCCGGCACACCACCAAACCTTGAGCAGGCTCTTCGACACTACGTACGAAGATGCCTGGAAGGTGCTGTTCAAGGGCGCCGAGGCTCCCACATCCGCTTTCGAAGATCGCGGATTCAGCTCGCGGCGTCAAGCCAGCGAGGTCAGCTATTTTACCCTTTACAGGACACTTGTTTTTCATAGTTTGACTCTATGCGGGATCTAAACTCCCTTACCTTTGACAGGCCTGGCAAAAGATGTCCGGGCAGGTTAACTGTCTGGCTCCCTTGCCAGAAGACCCAGCGGACGCTCGATTAATGGGGCTGCTGGTTCCGGCACCTCACGTGGTGCTGGAGAAGAAGGCCAAGAAGAAGGCCACGGGAACTCGAAGGAGTTCCCGGCGCTAGGTGTTGTCGGACTCATCGTCTGATGACTCCGAGGCGGACTCCTCCCGCGAAGACGAGGAGGAGGAAAAAGAGGCCTCTCCCCCAGCGGGGGGAGAGAAGAAAAGGAAGGCCGCCCCAACTGGGGAGGCCGGAGGGTCCAAGAAGGGATGGACCCTTCCTCCGGACGACTCCACCAATGCCGATGACGGCAAAGATGAGTGGCCACCGAGGGCTAAGCCCCTGGCGAAATCGTAAGTGTCCGGATACCAGAATAACTCATGGCGTTTCAGTTGTCGCACAGTATCTCCTAACACCGAATATAACCCTGCAGACCGCCCAAGAACGAGCTCGACGCTTCAACGAGCGGCTCCCTGGCTTCATCGGACGTGAATAGCACCTCACTTCCGGCTGCCTCCTCTCCTCGCGCTGCGGATGACGCCGAGGTGGGGTCCCTAATGGGGCCCAGCCAGGAGGAGGTGGTCCAGAAGGCGCCGCAAGGCAACCTCCCGGACTCCAAGCGCAAGGGGGATAAAACCCCAAAGGGCTCTAAGTTCGGCCCTGGGCCGGACTCCGCACCGGAACCTTCAGTGGTTCCGGAGTCCGGCAGGCGGCCTCTTCGTAAGAAGGGCGAGACTGCGACACCGGTGACCTCCGTCACTGGATAATTTGCTGGAGGCGCTTAACGGCGCCTCCATCAACGAGGAGCACCGCACTGTTATGAGTGTGGTGATCCAGAAAGTTCAGTCCGCCAAGAGCGGGCTGACTGAAGCCTGTGCCAGCCTTCTATTAGGCTTTGAGGTATGTATTTAAGATATGTAAAAATATTACCGCATAGACAGTAGCCCCTGATGCTCAGTTTGGTGTTCGGAAAGGAAAGCCGAACTAAGGATCTAAAAAGATGTACGCAGGAGTCTAACATAAGTATGTCAATATGGGGAATGCAGGCTGCGCTGCTGACCTCTGCCGCACTGACTGCGGAGGTCAATGCATTGAAGCATAGCCTCGAGCGCTCCGGGAACGAGCTCGGCCTTGCCAAAAAGCAGCTCGAGGACAAGGAAGGTAAGCAATACCTTATGGAAGTATATAAAAGATGTGGTTGCAAAAATTGGCAGGAAAAATGTGAGTATTGCAGGGGCCACGAACAAGGTGGCGACCCTGAAGGAAGCGGTGTCCAAGGCCGAAAGCAATGCGGCCGCGGAATGCACCGAGCGAGAGAAACAGGAGGCGCGGGTGGCGGAGGTGCGGCCAGAGCTCCAGGCTCTCGTGGAAAAAAACACGAGAGTTTGGAGCGTGACTCAAAGACTCGAGAGTCCGAGCTCGCCTCGGCCCTTGAGAGCGCCAAAGCCGCTAAGGCCGAAGCCCAAAAAGCCCTCCAGGAAATTGAGGCAATGAAGAAGATAGCGGCGGGTAAGGCATTTTTTATGCAAAGCAAGCACGTGAAAGTGAATTACTTGTTACTTACCCAAATCTGGAGCTCTCCAGGAGCATTCGTAGATCTGCCCCGCAGTGTGTTCGATGCTGCCGCATTCTACCAGGCCAAGGAGGGGAGCTCGACGGAGAAGGTGTTCTGGTCTCAGTATGCTAAGGCCGGACACCCAGTGCCCTTGAGCAATCAGCTGAAGCAGCTGGTCGAGCTCCATAAGGTGGCCAAACAGGCCATGAAGGGCCTCATAGTTCGGTTGTGGCCTTAGGAAGCCATGCTTGGGAGCTACTTCGGGCTGGTGAGGCAGCTGGTGGACGCCTGTCCATGGATTGAAGTCGTCAAGCACTCCGTCTGCATCGAAGGTGCCCGTAGGGCCCTTGCCCATGCTAGAGTGCACTGGGGCAAGATGGACGCTGAGAAGCTTGTGACGGACAGACCACCGCCGGGCAGGGAGTATCGCAAGCCCGACATGTATTATGAGGGTGTCCTGAAGGGTGCACGCCTTATAGCGGGTGAATGCTCCAAAGATGTAATTTTTGAGTAAACTCGCATTTGTTATCCTGTACACTGAAAACTTGTTCATATGCGCTAAGCAACACTTGTGAATTTAAAATATTACCTTCTGTGCGGTCGTTTATTAAATTTGAGAGATGGCGAGTCGTCGGCTTCTGCCCCCATGCCACGAGTGCTGGGGTGTTTGGGATAAACTTGAGCGCTCTTTTTCCCATTCTTGGGTCCTTCGAGGGAGGCGCTCAACGCAACGAACAAGGCAACCGGACTATAATGCTTGAACACTCTCACTTAGCCATAGAATTCTATAATTTTAAATTTCGGCGAAGCCCCTAGTATTCGGAAGACTGAGTTCGGGGCGCTATCCACGCCTGGGCCGGACAAAGCCGACTCCTCGCTCTAAGCGGCATAAGTCTTTAGGGACTCGAAAACCTCTCGAACAGCAACCGGCTCTCGCCCTATCATGACGGTCAGTTTTAGCTTTCTCCACTGAGGTGCTTAACCCAGCTCAACCGGGGCACAATCACAGTGGTTCTCCCAGCGTTACCTTACCCGATATAACGGAACGTAAGGTACCTAAACATGGGAGCCGGGCAAACCCAACTATTGACCCAAGACATGATTCGGAGCTGATGCATATAATGCTATAAGTTCGGGGTGCCGCACTTGTGAAAGTGTTCGGACTTATCACACCATATTTTGGGGTACTTAAGCCCCTGGTGTATTTGGCCGCACCAAAGTGTACGGATGCAACATGTCATAAGTGAACATATATAGATAAAAGGGAATGCAATAATAGGCGGGAGCTATGTACTGTTTATTCAAAAAGGCTGCGGTAAAAGCAGAACGATACAAATGGTGCGATAAGCAATGGACATGACTATTTGACATGTCCCTCTCCAGGGGCGAGCTGCGAGATGATATGTGAAACAAGTATACTGCTCGTTATAGAGACCACCTGGACACTCGACGTAGCTTTCTGCTTCACTGGCTGTTGCATCGTGTGTTTCGGCGATTCTACTGCTGGACAGGGCTTCTTGAAAACGGAGTCCTGAAAGTAAGAAAGAAAAGGAATGACACAATCGGGAGCCCCTGGTGCGGTTGAGCCGCATTGTGGGCCTGCCGTGGTCGTGCCCCTCCACCTATGCCCATGGTATTTCCAGAGCATAATTATGTACGCGTAGTACTGGTTTCGCAATTTTGCAAGGGCTGGGGTTGGGGCCGCATTGCTACGCATGCTCGGAACGTGCCAGGAGGTCTTGTTGTAGGTTACTCCGGGCGCGCTTGACGGTGTCCGGACGTTTGATAGCCGGACTTGAGAATTGCCTTGAGAGGCTGCTTTGTACTTCCGCCGCGAGGGCCGCCGTATGCTCCTCCATTCGGAGAGAGCGTTCTGTGTTTTCGTTGACCGTAATGACTCCTCGAGGGCCTGGCATCTTGAGCTTGAGGTATGCGTAGTGCGGCACCACATTGAACTTTGCAAATGCAGTTCGTCTGAGCAGTGCGTGATAGCCGCTGCGGAACGGGACTATGTCAAAGATTAACTCCTCGCTTCGGAAGTTATCCGGGTATCCGAAGACCACTTCAAGTGTAACGGAGCCTGTACAGTTGGCCTCTACACCTGGTATGACGCCTTTAAAGGTTGTCTTTGTGGGTTTAATCCTTGAGCGGTCTATGCCCATTTTGCACACTGTATCCTGATAAAGCAGGTTCACGCTGCTACCGCCGTCCATCAGGACACTAGTGAGGTGAAATCCGTCAACGATTGGGTCTAGAACTAATGCGGCGAATCCGCCATGGCGGATGCTAGTGGGGTGGTCCCTTCGATCAAAAGTGATCGGGCAGGAGGACCACGGATTGAACTTTGGGGTGACTGGCTCCATCGCATATACGTCCCTTAGTGCACGCTTCTGCCCCCTTTTGGGTATGTGGGTTGCGTATATCATGTTCACTGTCCGCACTTGTAGGGGGAAGCCCTTCTGTCCTCTATTCTTCGGCGGCCGGGGCTCCTCCTCGTCGTTGCTATGCAGCCCCTTGTCATTGTTTACGGCATTTAACTTGTCTGCCTGCTTGAACACCCAACAATCCTTGTTGGTGTGGTTGGCTGGTTTTTCGGGATTGCCGTGTATCTGGCACGAGCGATCGAGTATTCGGTCCAAATTGGACGGTCCCGGAGTATTTCTTTTGAATGGCTTTTTCCGCTGACCGGGTTTTGAGCCTCTGAATCCGGAATTAACTGCTGTATCTTCAGCATTATCGCCATTAATGTGGCGCTTGTGCTTGTTGCAACGCGACCTGCCATTGATGTCCTTGGTATCCGAATTACCAGGGCTCTTGGTCATGTTGTTACTACGAGCTAGCCAGCTTTCCTCTCCCGCGCAAAAGCGGGTCATGAGTGTTGTGAGGGCTGCCACGGATTTCGACTTTTCCTGTCCTAGGTGCCGGGCAAGCCACTCGTCGCGGATGTTTTGTTTGAAGGTTGCAAGGGCCTCTGCATCCGGACAGTCGACGATTTGATTTTTCTTGGTTAGGAACCGTGTCCAGAATTGTCTGGCCGATTCCTCTGGCTGCTGAATTATGTGGCTTAGGTCATCGGAGTCTGGTGGTCGCACGTAAGTGCCCTGGAAATTGTCGAGGAATGCGGCTTCCAGGTCTTCCCAACAACCAATTGACTCTGCTAGCAAGCTGTTAAGCCAATGCCGAGATGGTCCTTTAAGCTTGAGTGGGAGGTATTTGATGGCGTGTAGGTCATCACCGCGGGCCATGTGGATGTGAAGGAGATAGTCCTCGATCCAGACCGCAGGATCTGTTGTGCCATCGTATGATTCAATGTTTACGGGTTTGAAACCCTCGGGGATTTGATGATCCATCACTTCATCTGTGAAGCATAGTGAGCGTGCGGCGCCTCTCTATTGGGATATATCACAACGCATCTCAAATGAGCTTTGTCTACTGTGTTCGGCCCGGCCGGAATTGCCATATCCGGCGTGACGGTTATCTCGTTTGCCTTGCCCTGTCCACCAATATATCTCGCAGGTCTGGCGCGCTTCCCCGTGCCTTGGTATTTTTTGAGCGGTGCCGGGGTGCGGCTTGAGTGGAGGGCCGAGAGGCCTCTCTGTCGCGCCCACGAGGTGGCCGGTCGGCCGTATCGTGTGCTGGTGATGTAGGTTTAGGTGCTTCCTCCTCTAATCGGGGTAGCAGCTTGCGTTTTGGGTAGCTCTTGGAGGGGCGTTCGAGTTCATATTCTTCGGCCGCAAGGACTTCAGTCCATCTGTCTGCTAGCAAGTCTTGGTCAGCTCTAAGCTGTTGCTGCTTTTACTTGAGGCTGCTTGTCGTGGCCATAAGCCTGCATTTGAAACACTCTTGTTCGGCGGGATCCTCAGGCACGACAAATTCGTCGTCGTCGAGGCTTGCCTCATCTTCGGAGGGAGGCATGTAATTATTGTCCTCTACCTCTCTGTCTGCCACTCTCTCATGAGGGCTGGCTTCTCCATCCTCCTACACTGAATCTTGCTGGAGGGGGTTGTCTTCGGCACTGTCCAGGGTGTTATTGTCTCCCGTGCTGGAATCGTCGTTTTTGCTGTGGCGGGATTTAGAGTGGCACCGTTGACGCCGGCGCTTAGGCTGTTTCTTGGAGGGGTCATCCTCCGTTGTTCCGTCGCCATTCCCATTTTTTGTGATGTCCACCATGTATATGTCGTATGATGAGGTGGCCTTCCAGTGCCCCGTAGGCGCTGGTTCTTGGTCGTCTCCTAGATCGTCGTCCATACCGTCGATGTCTTCGGAGTCGAAGTCGAGCATGTCGGTTAAATCATCGACAGTGGCTACGAAGTGGGTGGTGGGTGGGCTTTGAATATCTTCGTCGTCCGCATCCCAACCTTCCTGACCATAATCCGGCCGGGGCTCTCCTGATAAAGAGAGAGACTTTAGCAAATTCAGGATGTCGCCAAAGGGCGAGTGCTGAAAGATGTCCGCGGCAGTGAACTCCATGATCGGCACCCAATCAGATTTGATTGGCAGGGGCATGGAAGGTTCGGAGTCCGGAGAGGAGTCTGGCACCTTGGAGTCACGAGCTTCGCAAAGGATAGGGTTGGTGTACGGCTCAATCACCATAGAGATCACAGCCACCAAGGCTGTGTCCAGCCACCCATCCTCGATCGGCGTAATCGGCTCCGAGCTAAGGGTCAGAGCGGACACTTGTGCGGCCCCCAGGGCACTGTTCGGCGGAAGAGCTAGATCATGCCCATCGTGACAGTGTGGCCCGCTTGGCTATGGCTCGAACCTGTCGAAGATCAAATCTCCGCGGACATCAGCCGTATAGTTCAAACTTCCAAATCTGACCTGATGGCCAGGGGCGTAGCTTTCAATCCGATCCAGATGGCCAAGCAAATTGGCCCGCAGTGCAAAGCCGCCGAATACGAAGATCTGTCCGGGGAGAAAAGTCTCACCCTGGACCGCATCGTTGTTGATGATCGGAGGAGCCATCGGGCCTAAAGATGACGACACAGAGGAACTCTCAATGAGAGCACCAATGTCGGTGTCAAAACCGCCGGATCTCGGGTAGGGTGTCCCGAACTGTGCGTCTAGGCGGATGGTAACAGGAGACAAGGGACACGATGTTTTTACCCAGGTTCGGGCCCTCTGGATGGAGGTAAAACCCTACTCCTGCTTGATTAATATTGATGATATGGGTAGTACAAGAGTAGATCTACCACGAGATCAGAGAGGCTAAACCCTAGAAGCTAGCCTATGGTATGATTGTTGTTCGTCCTACGGACTAAAACCCTCCGGTTTATATAGGCACCGAAGAGGGTTAGGGTTACACAGAGTCGGTTACAATGGTAGCTACATATCTGTATCGCCAAGCTTGCCTTCCACGCCAAGGAAAGTCCCATCCGGACACGGGACGAAGTCTTCAATATTGTATCTTAATAGTCCAGGAGTCCGGCCAAAGGTGATAGTTCAGCTATCCGGACACCCCCTAATCCAGGACTCCCTCAGTGACTTAGATCCTTCTTGGCGGGCGTTGCTGGGTTGGAATGGTTCTGTCTGTTGCTTCCTCCATTACCATCCCCATTCTTGGGGCCACTATGGTTATGCAAACTCCCTCCATTGTGATTGTGACCTCCATGGTTATGGTGAAGGGGTCCTCCCGAGTTCGGGGTAAAACGGGGTCTCTGCTAAGCTCCAGAATAGTACTTCCCTTGTCCATACTTCCTCTTGCGGTTTTCAATCTGCTGCTGCTTCCCTTCAATCATGAGAGCTCTATCTACCAACTTATGGTAGTTGTTGAAGGTTGCCACCATCAACTGCATGCTCAGCTCATCATTCAGTCCTTCCAGAAATTTCTCCTGCTTAGCTGCATCCATAGCAACATCATCTGGGGCATAACGTGCTAACTTGCTAAAATCATCCACATACTGGCCCACTGTGCGTCCTCCTTGGCGCAAGTTGCGAAACTCACGCTTTTTCATGGCCATAGCTCCTGCTGAAACATGGGCAGTACGAAAAGCTTGCTAGAACTGGTCCCATGTGACAGTGTCGACGGGGTAAGTGGCCGTGAAATTCTCCCACCATGATGCTGCGGGTCCATCAAGCTGATGTGCGGCAAAACACACTCTCTCCGCATTTTTGCATCCTGCAGTGGTCAACTCCCTTCCAATCTTGCGGAGCCAATCATTTGCATCTATCAGCTCGGTGCTACTGGAGAACACCGACGGATTCAGCCTCAGAAAACGGGCTAAGTGATCAACAGGTGGTGGTGGTGGTGGGTTGTTGTTGTTTTTGTTCCCCTGGTTATGATTCTGGACTAGTATATGCATCAATGCATTCTGCTGCTGGATCAACTGGGTGAGCTCCGGTGGCAAAGCAAACCGATTGTCGCGTCTCGGAGGCATCTGATGTGTTTAGAAAAGATGAGAAAACATAATAGAATGAGATCTAGAGGGGAAAACACTACCCATATGCACATGAGACAAATACAAACAATACACTTCAATTCAAACAAGGGCATACATCGGTCTAACTATCATTACAGAAGTGCTCCGACTATACTATATACATGAGGGAATACTACTACTGATATGGTGGTCGACTAGAAAAATTGATCGGTGGAAGACTCCATGATATCTGCTCCAGCTTCATCAACAAAGTCTTCATCGCTATCGTCGGGGTCCGAGTTAGTGTCGTCGATGATGATGTAGTTCTCCGGGCAAGTGGAATCGTCGTTTTCTCCTCCTGGCGCGGGGTCTCCCATGAATACTCCTAACTTCTTCGTCAAGTCGTCGTTCCTCCCCCCGAGTAGTTTCTTCCTCATATCCATCGCATGTAGACTTGAGTTCTTCCTCCAGCTCCATGATCCTGGTCATTGCCTTCTTTAGATCTATCATGTCTGCGCACATCTGGTTCTCGTGGAGACGAATGTGCTGGTTTAACTCCTGGATGAAAGCTGCAATGGATCTATCCTTCCTGGTGTTGATCATCTCCCATTGCTCATCTCGGCGCCCACAAATCTGATAGGTAGTATCCTTGAGATCCTTGTGGTAAACTTCTCCAATGCGTCCCATAGTGATGTGGGCTACCATGCTCTTTCCTAGACTCCAGGTCGGTGCATCAAAGAAAAACTCTATGGGCTCAGTGTCTGGCATGAACGTCCTTCCTGGAACTTGAACTCGAATCATCCAACGCTCCTCTTCTGGTAAAGTGGCGATGTAGGTCCCGGTGAAGCTTGGTATTCTGATGTTCAGGTATCTAGTAACTTCCTTCAAGTGTCGTCCAAAAGGAGTGTCTTATCCGGTTGCATGAACTTGTTCCTTGCATCCGCCATCCTAAAGAATAGAAAAGGAAGAGGAGTCAGAAATGAGAAGAGAGTAGTGATCAAGGGCTTTAGCTTAGTGGTCATGTCCTACAGTCAGTGTGTGCTCTGATACCATCTTGTAGCAACCAGACCTCAAACAGTCTGATCTCTGTGCATCAGTGTCATCCCTGGATCGGTAATGCTGACACGCACAATACTCGAGGATTTATAACAGAGTAGCAAGCACAAACTTATTACATCGAATATCTCAAAAGAGAACTTATTACAATAATATGGTTTAAGGCCATCTAAAATCAATAATAGTGTAAGGCTTGGAAGATAAAGTGAGTCCATCAACTCCAACGGCATCACTAAGTGAAAGACAACGACCTATGGCACCTTACTTGTCGTCTGAAAAGTCTGCAACATGAATGTTGCAGCTCAAAATGGGACAGCACATGCAATATGTTGGCAATGTAACACATAGAGTAATGAACATAAATAATGCTATCACTACATGCATATATGGCTGGTGGAAAGCTCTATGGTTACAGTTTTGCATAAAGCGAATTTTTTCCTACAACAAAGGAATAAATTTTATTTAACTATCATGGTGGTTGTTAAACATTGAGAAGGTTCCTCCAACTCAATCCCAATTAAGCATCATCATAAACCCAATCAAATTATATTAGAGTGATGAGATCAACATGATAATCCAAGAACCAGATACTCAAAACGTCCATAACCGGGGACACGGCTAACCATGATTAGTTTGTACACTCTGCAGAGGTTTGCGCACTTCTCCCACAAGACTCGAATACATCCATGGTCGGAGAATCGAGACACAGTCTTTCTAAAACAATAACTCTTTACTCTGGGAGGATAGTTACACCTACTTTCCCCTACATCTGCTAGCCCACCACTGAAAGAGGTCTTGCAACATACTCAACTATGCTAGAGCCCATAATATCTTGTGGCTGCACATGGAAGTTTCTAGCATGAATAATCTTATGATCCCTTTGAGCCTTGGTGGCGGACCGTAGGATGATCACACGGGTACTCCGGGATATCCTAGGACAACACTGAATTCTCCAGGTGCCCTGACAACCACTGGGTACTCCAGGGTGCCTCAAGCAATCCACCCAGATGTGTATCAAAGTAGCCACCTTAAGTTAACCATTAATTAACAATACTCACATCTGTCATGAATCACTCAAACCAAACCACGTCTACAAGCATAGCATAGCAATATAAGCAACGTAAAAGTAACTCCCGAAGGTTTGATAATAAACAGGTAAATAGGTACTACCTCATCTACTTCCCAAAACCCACATGTTAATCAGATCCTAACCATGCAATTGTTTGAGGATTGATCTAATGCAATAAAACTGGGTAGTAAAGAGGTATGATCAAAGTGTTACTTGCCTTGCTGATGATCCGTGAAACCTAGAGACTCGTAGTAGCACGCTTCGCACTTCGGGTACTCTATCGCAAACATACAATAAGCACTGAACTAGAAGCATGGGTAAAACTCAAATAAGAGATCTAACCATAATCTTAAGAACTCCGGTTTGCAAAAAGAATCAAATCAAACAAAGCAACGAAACACAAAATGTGAAAGAAACAAGATCTGTTTACTAATATGGACTTAAGTCAAATTTTATAGTAGAAAATCTTCTTCAAGTTGGTTAAACAGAAAGAGGGCTTCGAGGAGAAAATCTAGGCACTTGAATCGCCTGATTCCGAAAATCGAGCGAAAAGATAAACTAAAACGAAAATTAGGGCAGAAATCGCGATCGAAAATAATCGTGGAAAACCCTTGAAAGAGAAAAAACTGACGAACAGGCTAACGATTGAACGTTCGCTGTCTGCGGCTAACGGGTGAAAACCTTTCGTTAAAACCAATGTACGAACGGGCGTTTGCTAAATAACTAAACCTGAAAAAAATAAAATCGATCTAGAAAAATAAAATAACCGCGGGTTCTAGAAAACCGGTGGCTAGCTCGGTTCGCGTGGCGGCGGCGGAGGTGGTCAACTCTGGCGGTGGGGCTCCGGTGGCACGGGGCGGCGGCGGATTAGGTGGCGCGGGCCGGCAGCGAGACGGGAGGCGGCGACGCGTCGACGGGGTGATGCTAGGGTTAGGGTTTGGGGCGGTGGCGACTTGGGCTAGGGTGGCTCGGGCCTCGCGGGTTATAAAGGCCGGCCGGGCGAGTCCTAGTCGGGCGCGGCCCGGCTAGGTTGGTTGACTTTTTAAAAAAAAATCCCGCGCGTAGAAAAACAAAGAAAAGAAATACTAAACGGACTCCAAAAATCCTGAAATAAATTTTCCCCGTCCACTAAAAATATAGCGGACAAAGTGAACATTTATTTGGGCCTCTAATGTAATTTTGAAAAACGCATATTTTTCCTAATTCAAATAAAATAGCGATAAAACTCTGAATAAAATTCTTATTTGATTTTAATATTTAACCTCCAATATTTCTTTATTTTGGCGAAGTCATTTTATCCCCTCTCTTTTATTTTCATATATGAAATATTTGGAGAGAAAATAATTAGAATCAAATGATCCTCTTTTCAAAATTTGAGAAAACTCAAATATGAAAATAACGAAATCCCCAACTCTCTCCGTGGGTCCTTGAGTTGCGTAAAATTTCTAGGATCAAGCCAAAATGCAATAAAATATGATATGCAATGATGATCTAATGTATAACATTACAAATTGAAAATTTGGGATGTTACACAAAGCATCACCTTCACCTATGTTACCTTTTCATTCCACTCATGTGGTGTAGATGAGCTGGTAAAGACCAAATGGTGGTCATCTTCACCATGATGGAACCATGTGGGGGGTGCATCATATTCCACCATGGCCATCGTCTTGTCCAAAGGGAGGACGAAGTCGTCGAGGATCGGCGCGTGCTACGTCTCCGTCGTATCTATAATTTTTGATTGTTCCATTCCAATATTCTTCAACTTTCATATACGTTTGGCAACTTTTTATGCTATTTTTGGGACTAACATATTGATCCAGTGCCCAGTGCCAGTTCCTGTCTGTTGCATGTTTTTTGTTTCGCAGAAAACCCATATCAAACGGAGTCCAAACAGGATAAGAACGGATGGAGATTTTTTTGGAATATTTGTGATTTTTGGGAAGTAAAATCAACGCGAGACGGTGCCCGAGGGGGGCAGGAGATAGGGGGCGCGCCCCAGGGAGGCAGGCACGCCCTGGACTCTACTGCCCCCCCCCCCCGCCAGTCAGGCGGTTGATGCTCTTCTTTTGCCGCAAGAAAGCTAATTTTACAAGAAAAATCTGGGCGAAAGATTCACCCCAATCGGAGTTACGGATATCCAGATATAAAAGAAATGGTGAAGGGGTAGAATCTGAGAACGCGGAAACAGAGAGATAGATCCAATCTCGGAGGGGCTCTTGCCCCTCCCAAGCCATGGGAGCCAAGGACCAAAGGGGAAACCCTTCTCCCATCTAGGGAGAAGTTCAAGGAAGAAGAAGAACAAGGGGGGCTCTCTCCCCCTTGCTTCCGGTGGCGCCCGAACGCCGCCGGGGGCCATCATCATCACCGCAATCTTCACCAACACCTCTGCCATATTCACCAACATCTCCATCACCTTTCCCCGTCTATATCCAGCAGTCCACTCTCCCGCAACCCGCTGTACCCTCTACTTGAACATGGTGCTTTATGCTTCATATTATTATCCAATGATATGTTGCCATCCTATGATGTCTGAGTAGATTTCTATTGTCCTATCGGTGATTGATGAATTGCTATGATTGGTTTGAGTTGCATGTGTTATTATTGGTGCTGTCCTATTGTGCCCTCCGTGTCGCGCAAGCATAAGGGATTCCCGCTGTAGGGTTTGCAATATGTTTATGATTTGCTTATGGTGGGTTGCGTGAGTGACTGAAACACAAACCCGAGTAAGTAGGTTGTTTGCGTATGGGATAAAAGGGGACTTGATGCTTTAATGCTATGGTTGGGTTTTACCTTAATGAATCTTTAGTAGTTGTGGATGCTTGCTAGAGTTCCAATCATAAGTGCATATGATCCAAGTAGAGAAAGTATGTTAGCTTATGCCTCTCCCTCAAATAGAATTGCAATAGTGATTACCGGTCTAGTAACGTAGTCAATTGCTTAGGGGCAATTTCACAACTCCTACCACCACTTTTCCACACTCGCTATATTTACTTTATTGCATCTTTATCTAAACAGCCCCTACTTTTTATTTACGTGTTCTTTATTATCTTGCAACCTATCCAACAACACCTACAAAGTACTTCTAGTTTCATACTTGTTCTAGGTAAAGCGAACGTCAAGCGTGCGTAGAGTCGTATCAATGGCATATAGGACTTGAGAGAGTATTTGTTCTACCTTTAGCTCCTTGTTGGGTTCGACACTCTTACTTATCCAAAGAGGCTACAACTATCTCGTATACTTGCGGGTCATCAAGACCTTTTTCTCGCGCCGTTGCCGGGGAGTCATAGCGTGTGGTGAATATTCTCGTGTGTGCTTGTTTGCTTTATCACTAAGTAATTTTTATTTGATGTTCCTAGTTGTTCTCTATCTTTAGTTATGGATATGGAACGCAAAATACCAAAAAAATTAGTTGTACTTGCTACTCATGAGGATGGGGTAACTCCTAAAACCCTCGATTCTCATTATGCGAGAGATATTATATACTACTTTGATAATCCTGAGAAAACCCCATTCAACTTTATAATGGGAGACATGTTGGATCAATGTGAATACTTTAGGGATTATCTCTCGACACAAAAAGTGAAACTATTATGGGATCAATTTATTATGTTGCGTTGGTATGCCTGGAATCTATGATGGAGATATGATATTACTTGTTGCTCTAGGATGAAGGCTCCACACCTTCCCTTTTCATGCAAATTTAATGATAATGAAACCTTAGCTTCTTATGCTAATGGTATATATGATTACTATGATGTGGAACAAATAGAAGAATTTGTTGCTTTTAAGGCTGCTTATGAAATTGAATCTTTGTTTGAAAAGTATGAAGCTTTAGATGATCATGCTTATAGGCCTGAAAATCTTGCTATACTTAGATATTGCTATGAAAATTATGAATACTATTACTATATTAATGCATTTATTGAGAAAGTCTCCACTGTCCAAGAAGAGATTAATATTTTGCAGGAAGCTATGGAAGAAGAAATTGATGAAACAATGAGCTTATTGGATGAAAAAGATGATCAGGAGAGCGAAGAACAAAAGGAGGAAGAGCGGATTAGCTACCCGTGCCCACCTTCTAATGAGAGTAACCCTCCAACTCATACATTATTTAATTCCCCTTCGTGCTTACTGAAGGATGATTGCTATGATGATTGCTATAGTGATTGCTATGATGATTGTTATGATCCCGTTGATTCTCTTGAAATATCCCTTTTTGATGATGCTTGCTATGCTTGTGGCCAAGATGCCAATAAGAATGATGCTTATGGAGATGAACTTGCTATAGTTCCTTATGTTAAACATGAAATTGTTGCTATTGCACCCACGCATGATAGTCCTATTATCTTTTTGAATTCTCCAAACTACACTATATCAGAGAAGTTTGTGCTTATTAAGGATTATATTGATGGGTTGCCTTTTACCATTGCACATGATGATTTTGATGAATATAATATGCATGTTCTTGCTGCTCCTACTTGCAATTATTATGAGAGAGGAACTCTATCTCCGCCTCTTTATGTTTCCAATATGATAGAATTGCAAGAAACTATTTATACTATGCATTGGCCTTTACTCTGTGTGCATGAATTGTTCTTTTATGACATGCCGATGCATAGGAAGAGAGTTAGACTTCGTTGTTGCATGATATATGTTACTTTATGCTCACTAATAAATTACAAATCATTGTTAATTAAAATTGGCTTTGATATACCTTGGGATCTGGGTGGATTCATTACTTGAGCACTAAATGCCTAGCTTAATGGCTTTAAAGAAAGCGCTGCTAGGGAGACAACCCGGAAGTTTTAGAGAGTCATTTATTTCTGTTGAGTGCTTTCATATAGTTTAAAAACAAAAAAAATAATAAAGAGGGGAACCTAAAAACTTTTCAAAAAGGAAAGTGAAAGTGAGAAAGACAAGCATTGTTGAAGTGGGAGCTAGCCTTGAACTTTGTTCATGCTCACGAAAACTTTGTGAAACTTAATTACAGAAACTTTTCATCAAAAATAATTATCCCCTTGTACAATTCCATTGTATTATAAAAATAATGTGCCAAGGTTTGCCTTTAGGATGTTTACAATGCTTGTTGGTTTGTACGGTGCATGACAGAAACTTTGGTTGTAGTGCGCGATTTTACATTTTTAACTGGAACGTCAATTGGTTCTGATTCCGTTTGCACTGTCTTGCTATGCAACTTTTTTATGTTTCCTAATTTTGGTAGAATTTTTGGGGTATCATAAGTATGGTGGATGTTCAGATTGCTACAGACTGTTCTGTTTTTAACAGATTCTGTTTTTGATGCATAGTTTGCTTGTTTTGATGAATCTATCAATTTATATCAGTGGATTAAGCCATGAAAAAGTTATATTAAAGTAGTCACAATGCAAAAACAAAATATGAATTGGTTTTCAACAGTACTTAGAGTGGTGATTTGCTTTATTATACTAACGGATCTTACCGAGTTTTCTGTTGAAGTTTTGTGTGGATGAAGTGTCTAAATGAGGAGGTCTCGATATGAGAAAAAGGAAGAGAGGCAAGAACTCAAGCTTGGGGATATCCTATGAACCCCAAGTAAATATTCAAGGAGACTCAAGCGTCTATGCTTGGGGATGCCCCAGAAGGCATCCCCTCTTTCTTCAACAAGTATTGGTATGTTTTCGTATTCGTTTTGTTTATCCATTATGTGCAAGTCTGGGAGCATATTTTGCATTTAGTTTTCACCTTTTCTTTTATGCACCATGCTGGTATGAGATAGTCCTTGGTTGATTTATAGAATGCTCATTGCACCTCACTTAAATCTTTTGAGTATGGCTTTATAGAATGCTTCATGTGCTTCACTTATATCATTTGAAGTTTGGATTGCCTGTTTCTCTTCACATAGAAAACAACCATTTGTAGAATGCTCTTTTGCTTCACTTATATTTGTTAGAGCGTGGGCATATCTTTTGTAGAAAGAATTAAACTCTCTTGCTTCACTTATATCTATTTAGAGAGATGACAGGAATTGGTCATTCACATGGTTAGTCATGAAATCCTACATAAACTTGTAGATCGCTGAATATGATGTGTTTGATTCCTTGCAATAGTTTTGTGATATAAAGGTGGTGATATTAGAGTCATGCTAGTGGGTGGTTGTGGATTAGTAGAAATACTTGTGTTGAGATTTGTGATTCCCGTAGGATGCACGTCTGGTGAACCGCTTTGTGATGAAGTTGGAGCACAATTTTATTTATTGATTGTCTTCCTTATGAGTGGCGGTCGGGGACGAGCGATGGTCTTTTCCTACCAATCTATCCCCTAGGGGCATGCGTAGTAGTACTTTGCTTCGAGGGCTAATAAACTTTTGCAATAAGTACATGAGTTCTTTATGACTAATGTGAGTCCATGGATTATACACACTTTTACTTTCCATCATTGCTAGCCTCTTCGGTACCATGCATTGCCCTTTCTCACCTTGAGAGTTGGTGCAAACTTCGCCGGTGCATCCAAACCCCGTGATACGATACACTCTATCACACATAAGCCTCATTATATCTTCCTCAAAACAACCACCATACCTACCTATCATGGCATTTCCATAGCCATTCCGAGATATATTGCCATGCAACTTTCATCATCATCATATACATGACTTGAGCATTCATTGTCATATTGCTTTGCATGATCGTAAGATAGCTAGCATGATGTTTTCATGGCTTGTCCGTTTTTTGATGTCATTGCTATGCTAGATCATTGCACATCCCGGTACACCGCCAGAAGCATTCATATAGAGTCATATATTTGTTCCAGTATCGAGTTGTAATATCGAGTTGTAAGTAAATAAAAGTGTGATGATCATCATTATAGAACATTGCCCCATAAAAAATAAAAAATAAAAAGGAAAGGCCAAAGAAGCCTAAATACAAAAGGGGGCCAAAGAAGCCCAGCGAAAAAAAGAAAAAAAAAAGGGGGCAATGTTATTATCCTTTTTTTCCACACTTGTGCTTCAAAATAGCACCATGTTCTCCATATAGATGGTCTCCTACGTTGTCACTTTCATATACTAGTGGGAATTTTCATTATAGAACTTGGCTTGTATATTCCAATGATGGGCTTCCTCAAATGCCCTAGGTCTTCATGAGCAAGCAAGTTGGATGAACACCCACTTAGTTTCTTTTGTTGAGCTTTCATACACTTATAGCTCTTAGTGCATCCGTTGCATAGCAATCCCTACTCCACGCATTGACATCGCCCAATGGGCATATCCATAGCCCGTTGATTAGCCGCGTCGATGTGAGACTTTCTCTTTTTTTTGTCTTCTCCACATAACCTCCATCATTATATTCTATTCCACCTATAGTGCTATATCCATGGCTTGCGCTCATGTATTGCGTGAGGGTTGAAAAAGTTGAAGCGCGTTAAAAAGTATGAACCAATTGCTCGGCATGTCATCGGGGTTGTGCATGATGGGGGCATTTTGTGTGACGAAAATGAAGCATGGCCAAACTATATGATTTTGTAGGGATAAGCTTGCTTTGGCCTTGTTGCTTTGAAAAGACATGATTGCTTTATTTGTACACTCGAAGTACTATTGTTTTTTATGTCAAATGATAGACTATTGCTTTGAATCACTCGTGTCTTAATGTTCATGCCATGATTAGACATATGATCAAGATTATGCTAGGTAGCATTCCACATCAAAAATTATCTTTTTATCATTTACCTACTCGAGGACGAGCAGGAATTAAGCTTGGGGATGCTGATACGTCTCCGTCGTATCTATAATTTTTGATTGTTCCATGCCAATATTCTTCAACTTTCATATACTTTTGGCAACTTTTTATACTATTTTGGGGACTAACATATTGATCCAGTGCCCAGTGCCAGTTCCTGTCTGTTGCATGTTTTTTGTTTCGCGGAAAAACCCATATCAAATGGAGTCCAAACAGGATAAAAATAGAGGGAGATTTTTTTGGAATATTTGTGATTTTTGGGAAGTAAAATCAACGCGAGACGGTGCCCGAGGGGGCCAGGAGATAGGGGGTGAGCCCCAGGAAGGCTGGAGCACCCTGGACTCTCCTGGCCCCCCGTAAGGCGGTTGACGCTCTTCTTTTGCCGCAAGAAAGCTAATTTTACGAGAAAAATCTGGGCGAAAGATTCACCCCAATCGGAGTTACGGATCTCCAGATATAAAAGAAACGATGAAGGGGTAGAATCTAAGAACGCAGAAACAGAGAGATAGATCCAATCTCGGAGGGGCTCTCGCCCCTCCCAAGCCATGGGATCCAAGGACCAGAGGGGAAACCCTTAGGTCAAGGAAGAAGAAGAACAAGGGGGGGCTCTCTCCCCCTTGCTTCCGGTGGCGCCGAAACGCCGCCGGGGGCCATCATCATCACCGCGATCTTCACCAACACCTCCGTCATCTTCACCAACATCTCCATCACCTTTCCCCATCTATATCCAGTGGTCCACTCTCTCGCAACCCATTGTACCCTCTAATTGAACATGGTTCTTTATGCTTCATATTATTATCCAATGATGTGTTGCGATCCTATGATGTCTGACTAGATTTCTATTGTCCTATCAGTGATTGATGAATTGCTATGATTGGTTTGAGTTGCATGTTTTATTATTGGTGCTGTCCTATTGTGCCCTCCGTGTCGCGCAAGCTTGAGGGATTCCCGCTATAGGGTTTGCAATATGTTTATGATTTGCTTATGGTGGGTTGGGGGTTGCATGAGCGAGTGAAACACAAACCCGACTAAGTAGGTTGTTTGCGTATGGGATAAATGGGGACTTGATGCTTTAATGCTATGGTTGGGTTGTACCTTAATGAATCTTTGTAGTTGCAGATGCTTGCTAGAGTTCCAATCATAAGTGCATATGATCCAAGTAAAGAAAGTATGTTAGCTTATGCCTCTCCCTCAAATAGAATTGCAATAGTGATTACGGGTCTAGTAACATAGTCAATTGCTTAGGGGCAATTTCACAACTCCTACCACCACTTTTCCACACTCGCTATATTTACTTTATTGCATCTTTATCTAAACAGCCCCTACTTTTTATTTACGTGTTCTTTATTATGTTGCAACCTATCCAACAACACCTACAAAGTACTTCTAGTTTCATACTTGTTCTAGGTAAAGCGAACGTCAAGCGTGCGTAGAGTCGTATCAGTGGCCGATAGGACTTGAGACAGTATTTGTTCTACCTTTAGCTCCTCATTGGGTTCGACATTCTTACTTATCGAAAGAGGCTACAACTATCCCGTATACTTGCGGGTCATCAACGCGTCATCATATATGGGACCTAGCACCAAATGAGAGGACACAATAGAGTTAGAGGTTAAGTCGTAAGATTTCAAAATGTCCTCACATGACGTATCAACGATCACACTCTCTCTATGTTGTGGCTCACTCACTCCCTCAAAGTAGGTGCACCCAAAGTCACATATGGTGGAGTAACTCATCTCACTCAAGTGGTGGGGGTTGTGGCTCTCCTCACATGGGAATTTGGGCAACTCATCATATATGGGGCTAGTGATGAACTCTCTCTCACTCTCAATATGGTGCCACAAGTCACTCAAGTCATCATCCGTCACCATGGTCAAAGGGAAAATCACATGCTCAACCATCTTGTCGTCGTCTCCATGGATGAAGACCGAAGATGACACATCATCACTCTCCTCCTTGACCGAAGGGAAAATCCCAGCACTGTCGCTGTGGATGAAGGCCGAACATGGCGCATCATCACTCTCGCCTCCTAAGATGGAAGCATCATCCTTGCTCGTCACCATATCGTTCGCCTCCAAAGTATGTTCCTTAAGAGACTCCATTATCGTATTTGTCGCTGTACCATCTTGAAAAGAGTCAAGGTAGACTCGGCATCATCAATGCCACAAAGACGGATGGTGGTGAAGTCAGACTTGGGAGCATCGTCTTGGAGCTCGCCGGGCTTGGACATCTTGGTGGTACTATCCTCATGCTCGTTCTCATGGATCTTGGTCATCGCGAAGTGTGCTAGGGCTTGAGAAGCCTTGGTCTTCATGAGTTCTTTTTCCGCCTTCAGAGCATCAACGTAGTTGTCATCGAGGTACTTGTTGTTCTCGAGGAAGATAATCTTGGAGATGTCATTGTTCAATCCCATCATGAAGTGGAACTTCATCGAAATGGGGTCATGCATGCCGGCTCGTTGCAAGGCTTTCTTCATCTCCTTGAAGTACTCGTCGATTGACTTGGATCCTTGGATGGTGTTCTCCAATTGGCGAAGAACATGTTGCGTGTAGGTGGAAGGCACAAACTCTCGTCACATAGCTTTCCTCGTCTTGGGCCAACTCGTGTCGATGGTATCCGAAGGTGTATATGCAGCCACCATGTCGACGCATAGTCGTGGAAGTTCCTTGTGGTGCACTTCACTTGATCGTCGGAGAGTACTTGATGTAGCTTGAGGTAGTCATCCATCTTGCGCTCCCACTAGAGATACTCCTCGGGGTCTTCAGTCCCATAGAAAGGAAAGCTCGTGGTCGGTGTCGAGGCCGTAGTAGCTCGTGGAAGTCGCGGACATGAGCTTGGGGATCTTCTCTTGAGCGTAGTCTTGAGGTGCTTGTAGGAGAAGATGCCGAATGTCCAAAGGTGAACATGCCTTGAAGTCACTTGGCGAGGAGGCCTTGAAGTCGCTTGGCGAAGATGCCAATGTAGATGGTGAAGTCATTGAGCGGTTGTTGGTGTTGCGCTCTTAGCCTTCACATTCTCATCGGTGGTGGTGTCGATGCCGATGTGACCTTGCCGGAGATGGAAGCTCGTAAGCATGTGCACTTGAGTTTCTTCTCGAAGATGAGGGAGACCTCTCGGTGGTCTTGATGAGGGCTTTGAGCTCCTCCATTTGAGAATCCATGTTGGTGTACAAGTGGTTCTTCATGGCATCGCACTTGTCATTGTTGGTGTAGACCGAAGAAGGTGTGCTTTGCCTATCCATCACAAGAATCGAGAAAAGGTGAGTAGGAAATGAGATAAACAATGTCAAGTTACCTTTTCCCAAAGTTTAGGATGTATTCCATTTCACTCACTGTGAAATGAAAGAATAGTGGAATTGGTACTGGACTTTTTCCCTCACACCTATAAAGGAAGGCTTATGGAGTAACTTGGTGAGGATAGTGGCACAAAACTTTGATGCAATTGTTAGTAAGAGTCAATAATGTCGAAATAGATCCACAAATTCGCAAGTAAAAGAAGTAGACCAATAGCAATATATGGCGCACCGAAACGCACACACGGATAAATAAATGGGGTCGTGCAACTAAGGAATGAGCACAAAATTTCGAATCCACGGAAAACGCTCGTGTTGCACAACTCAAGAGAGACGCTAGCACAATTGCTCTATAGGCGGATACGACACTTGTGCACAACCTATAATATGCAAAATGTATCAACCTTCTATCCCAAGTATGCTATATATGTATGATTCCTGGTGTTTCGCACATGATGATCAATGATGGTATATGATATGCAATGTGGCGATGCTATGGCTACTGCTTACAAGATCTTTTTTTCTCTTTTTGCTTAGAAGCTTATTCTCTCTTTTTTTGATATGTCCACTATGCGAAATGCACAAACCAAGATAGCAAATGTGTATATGCGGGAACAATCTTGTGGCGCAAGGGATGATATGATGATACCACGATGAGGATACCAAGATGATATGGTATGTATGCAATGGAAGGTTTAGATTGATGATCACTAATGTGCACAAGTAACGTTGCCGGCAATACTCAATGGCTAGTATCGATAGGCAAGTGGCAGAAAATGGGCTAGGGGTTATCAATGCAACGGAAAGAATGAATGTACAATGATGGGCTACCATGATACCAAGATGATCTAGAGGTTACCGTTAGTGGCGATGATGAGTGGCTGTGTTCTTGATGTAGAACCGTTCCTAATTAGCGGAAACACCTTAGCAAACATAAAAATGTGAACTCAAAATATCCAAAGGAAAATGTCTAAAGGTGGTAGCAGAAAGCGGTGGTGTTCTTGCGGAAGCTCAATTGTATTGAGGAAATGCAATGACGGGTTATGCAAGTTGGAGTTGAAGTGTATGGTGGACTAGGTTATGCGGAAGGTATGGTGGTGGCTGATGAAGAAGTAACCATCCCTAAGTAGCCTAAACACCTTAGGAGACTCGAATCACAACTCAAGCAACCAGTAATGCGATGGGGAACTAATGCAGAGAAACCCACGGTCATCCCCATGGACCTACCTACGTCTCCCATGACACCACTTGGACCAATCACAAGATCTCAAGCAAAGGCTATTGAAACTAAGGTGAACTCGCTCCTCTCCAAACTACAACTATCTTCATATGAGACATGGCTCCTACCTCAAGCGGAGACCCTATGTGCGATCAGGTACTTGGAGGAAGGCCACGAAGAAGCTTCACCCAACGGACAAGACGGCAAGGATACCAAGTACAAGGAACAAGAAGAAGAGCTGCCAGAAAATCTCTAGCCACTGGATGACCGGACCAGGCTGTACGTCTGACGCCTGAAGCACCAACTAGCTAGCCAAGTCCCAGCCAACGAACGCTACATGAGCCGGACGAACAACGTGGACCAGACGTCCGATGCCTCCCAGCCACCGGACGACCGAGCCACTCCAAACGACTGGTGTCACCCAACAGAGAAATTAACGGAAATCCGACACCCCGATGTCACGTAGCCCCTCACTCCTTAGTCCCGTCCTGGTGATCCTGTCGGGGCTAACGGTGGCTGAGGTATGCGCGGGGCCGGGCTCTGCCGACGTAGAACACAAGAAAATAGGAAGGAAATCACAAAATCTAGCAAATCCAGAAGCAAATATTACAGACCATGAATTGTTCTCACAATACTAGACACGAATTTAAACGCCTCCACGAGGCATGGTGCATGTTGCAGGAATCAAAGCAGGGAAAAGTCTGCGAGAGGATCACCCCTGGGCAGCGCCACCGCTCATGGTAGAGTCGCACTTGGCAGCCCCACCTCCTCGGGTTGCGGGGCCGGCAGAACCTCGCTTGGGCGCGGTGTTGAAGGCGTGGAACTTCGACAACAAGGCCTTGGCTCGAGCCTTGACGGCTGCAGCAGCAGCAGCGAAGCGCTTGGCGTCCATGGGCTCCAGCAAGTCATCGAGGTTGGCGTCGGGGTTGTGGAGGTAGACATGACTAAGGATCCGTGTCAGCGCTGCAGAGGAGAGGACGCGAGCCTTGACTTCAGCCATGGGGCCAATGCCGATCATGACCTCCTCAACCGCCTCGACGAGGAAGGGAACCAGCTTAGCGGGGCCTTCCTTGGCTCCGGCCAGTGGCTTCTCCAGGCCCCCGTCGTAGAGCGTTTTCAGCGCTACGCAGACCCTCTCCTTGTAGAGAGCGAAGGCCGTGCGGTCTTCGGCCAGGAGCTTCGCCTTGCCATCCAGTTCGACCCTCTCCACCTTCAGCACCTGCTCCAGCGTCTTCAGCCGGTCACGGTCGGCTGACAGTTCGGCGTCGCGCTCCTTGACAGCAGCCTGCCGAGCTTTCATTTCCTGCTCCTTCACCTGATGGTCGCGAATCTCCTTGGCAAGCTCATCATGCAGCCCTTGCAATTCGCCCTCCAGCGTCTTGCAGTGGCCCTTGGTGGTAGAGGCATCCTTCAACGCCTCGTCACGAGCGGCCATGGCCTGGGAGGTGGCTTGCTTCCCCTCCTCGGAAGGCACCACAGCCTGGCTCAGCACCGCTCAGACGGAGGCGTCAGAGCTAGCCCAGCTGGAGACTAACTCCAGGCGCCCGGCCACCAGGCGGGGGTCCGCGCTCTGGAGATCCTCCAGCAGCTGGCTCAGTTCGTCGGCAGCATGGTCCAAGGCAGCAGAGGAAGCAGACGAGATGGGAGCCGATGGAGTAGGAGGAGAAGACGGCAGCGTAATCACAACCTGGGAGGTATGGACCTCCTGAGTCTTGGCAACCTCGGCGACAGCGTTGCTACCTCTTGAGCACTGCGTTGGATTTCCCTGAAGCGGAGAGGATGATGCAGCAAAGTAGCGTAAGTATTTCCCTCAGTTTTTGAGAACCAAGGTATCAATCCAGTAGGATACCACGCACAAGTCCCTCGTACCTACACAAACCGATAGCAACTTGCAACCAACGCTTAGGGGTTCTCAATCCCTTCACGGTCACTTATGACAGTGAGATCTAATAGAGATAATATTTTTGGTATTTTTGATAGATAGATGCAAAGTAAAAAGTAAAGGCAAAGTAAAAACAAAGCAAGTAAATAAAGTGATATAGATTGATGTGATGAGAATAGACCCGAGGGCCATAGGTTTCACTAGTGGCTTCTCTCAAGAGCATAAGTATTCTACGGTGGGTGAACAAATTACTGTTGAGCAATTGACAGAATTGAGCATAGTTATGAGTATATCTAGGCAATGATCGTGTATATAGGCATCATGTCCAAAACAAGTAGATCGAAACGATTCTGCATCTACTACTATTACTCCACTCATCGACCGCTATCCAGCATGCATATAGAGTATTAAGTTCAAAACAGAGTAACGCCGTAAGCAAGATGACATGATGTAGAGGGATAAATTCATGCAATATGATAAAAACCCCATCTTGTTATCCTCGATGGCAACAATACAATACGTGCCTTGCTGCCCCTGGGTAAGGACACCGCAAGATTGAACCCAAAGCTAAGCACTCCCATTGCAAGAACTACCAATCTAGTTGGCCAAACCAAAAAGGATAATTCGAAGAGACTTGCAAAGATAACTCAATCATACATAAAAGAATTCAGAGAAGAATCAAATATTTTCCATAGATAATACTGGATCATAAACCCACAATTCATTGGTCTCAACAAACACACCGCAAAAAGAAGATTACATCGAATAGATCTCCACGAGAGAGGGGAAGAACATTGTATTGAGATCCAAAAAGAGACATAGAAGTTTTCAAAGTACATACAAATCTGAATGTGACAGACCCATTGACTAAACCTCTTCCATGGGAAAAACATGATCAGCACCAAGACTCCATGGGTGTTAGATTCATAACTATGTATACTAGATTAATGACTATAGTGCAAGTGGGAGACTGTTGGAAATATGCCCTAGAGGCAATAATACATTGGTTATTATCACATTTCCTTGTTCATAATAAAGGTTTCTTATTCATGCTAGAATTGTATTGACCGGAAACTTAAATACAAGTGTGAATACATAAACAAATACTATGTCCCTAGTGAGCCTCTACTAGACTAGCTCACTGATCAAAGATGGCTAAGGTTTCCTAACCATAGACATTAGTTGTCATTTGATAATGGGATCATATCATTAGGAGAATGATGTGATGGACATGACCCAACCGTAAGCTTAGCATTCGATCATATCACTTTAGTTTATTGCTATAGCTTTCTTCATGTCAAGTGTCTATTCCTAAGACATGAGATCATGCAACTCCCGGACACTGGAGGAATACTTTGTGTGCTATCAACCGTCACTCCGTAACTGGGATATCATAAAGATGATCTATAGGTATCTCCAAAGGTATACTAGTGCAGGATACTGCTAACGCGATACTACGATCAGAGACCCTTCGAGAAACTGCGTGTGATGCAATAATCGCAAATGGTGGTGTCAGAGAACCGTAAAAAATGTGCAAAACATTTGCAATGACGGATGCATCAAACACTGTTCAGATTTTAGTTGCGTGTGCAATGCAGGGCATACGGTTCAGTTCAATTAACTGTTTGCGACGAGGAGTAAAAAAAGAAATGGACAGCTATATGAAGGCGTGTGCGACACACAGCATACGGTTCACTAGGATGAGCTGTTTGTGATTAGGCAACACAAAAGAAACGGTTGGCCAGATCAAGGTGTGTGTGATATACGGCATGTGGTTCATGCGGATGAACTGTTTGTGTTGAGACAAGAGAACATAAATGGTTCAATATAACAAGATGTGTGTGATATGCGGCAAACAGGTCCGTAATCAGAAATGTGTGCGAAGACCGATAATAACACAGATGATTGCTGCTAATAAGATGTGTGTGTTGTGCGATGGGATTGCATACAGAACAACAACATATATATTACATGCATGATTAACCAAATTAAACATCCAATTACATAGGTGGCTACTACAACTATGGCATTTGCACACACCAAAGTAAACTATTACATGCATAATTTCATAGGTGGCTACTACACACATGACACTTCCACACACCAATAAAGTAAACTATATATTACATGCATGATTAACTAGCATAAATGATCATCTGATCATCATCTACTTCTTGTGACACTTGCTCTACTTGTGGCTCGATCCGGGCTCGTTGATTTGGGTAACGAGGCACTTCCTCATGTCAACGATCCGCCTGTGCATCTCGTAGCATGTGTAGACGCTCTTGGCCGCGAACCTGAGGTAAGGTTCATCTAGTCGCCGCATCCAGGCCCTGTGCCAGGATAAGGGATTTGTTCTCTAGGCATCCTGCTTCATATTTTCGTAGTAGGGGTCGATGATGGCCGAGGCGAGTTCGACCAGGGAGTCCTTCTTCGTGCTGCCCCAGATGCTGTAGTGGTCACGGATTTCAACAAGGTTCTGGCAGGCCAAGCCAGTATCACTGAGCACTTTTACATCGTCGGTGGTTTCCACCATGGCGAACTTGTAGTCGGTGCTGTTGACAAACCTGTTGAAACGGTCGCAAGGCTCTCTGGCCATGCAGTGGTAGATAAGGACATAATGGCGCACACACAACTGGGAAAGGACAACCTTCTGATCTATGCCGGGACTACCGACGGTGTAATGGAGGTCAATGCCGACCACCATGTACTCGTCTCCAGCAAGAAACTGCTCAACGGTGTTGATGTATTCATCCACCATGGCCGGTTCGATGGTGTAAACCACTAAGAGATCCGTCTCCCTCGCGTGGGTCTCCACTTTATGCTCGCCGAACTCCATTGGAGCGCCGTTAGGCATCCCCTCTCTATGTGTCGTCGTGGGTGTGCTTGTTGTGTTGTGGGGCGCGATCGAAAGGTTGAAGATACTAAGGTTATAATGGCCGTGGGAATTAAAGGGGAAGCCGGACGGCCTGGAATATTGATCGACATGCCCTAATGGCAGTTCTAATTCGCAGCGCATAACTCCATCGTGCCGCACGTAACTGCACCGCGTGGAAACGCGCGCGACGCAACCGCATGCATATGGGGCCCCGACGTGATCGTGCGCAGGCCCAACCGCTAGCAGAGCGCGCGCCGAGGGACGCGAGCAGAGCGCTCCGCGGTCACCTCAACGGCGAGCAACCATATATATGCATATAGAAGTTGAACACGCAAGGAAAAGCTGTCCACAACCCGATCGCACCGACGGATGCGAGCAGAGCGTGCCGCGGCGCCTAACGGCAAGCACAACATGGTGCAGTGCCTAACGGTGAGCATAGCTTGCCGAGGGACGCGAGCAGAGGCCGGCGCCGTGTGTGTTGTGGGAAAACGCTTGCTGGTATATAATCTCAAATTTAACCAACAAAATAATAATGCATGTCACAAAAATTATATAACTGGAACTATGTTCAAATACGAATCCAACGATATAATCTTTGGTGACATGCATTCGTATTTTGTTAATTAAATCCTACTTATAAACCAGGATGGGCGTATAGTATTTAATTAAATCGCAAATGTTTTTTATTAAACATATGTGTACGTGTCCTTTCGTCCTTCTCTCGCACGTCTTGTCACCCCGCTGCCGCAGACGGTTCGAGCGCAAGCTTGAGGAACGCGTGGGGGCGGTCTTTTGGCCAAACGGTGCTGAGCCCGTTCCCGTGCAACCACGCAGGTTCCTGCGCAAGCTTCCCGTCTGACTCAGTGAAATCCTCCAAAATCCCAATGCTTATCAGCCTACTATATAAACTCTCACGGCCAGTGAGCCCTGCGTTGCATTTCCCCCTCTCTCCCTATAGCTTATCTTGTCGGCTTCTCCAAAAATCGGCAATGGCACTGGACCGTCGTCGTCGCTCAGCCACTCCGTCGTCATTAGAGCACAGCTCCAGCTGGGAGGCTACACCGCGGTGGCGGCGCAGTCCCCACCGTAGTGTAGTGCGTGCGACGTCCCAGTTGGGTGTGCGCAGAACACACACCACACACTCGGTCGCCGGTGCCCGTCGGCAGCCGTTGTCGGCCGCCGTTGCCGCCACAGCACCGCCAAAAGCCAGGGCCATCACCTGCTCTACCGCCGTGGCCATCACCCACTCCGCCGCCATGGCCATCACCCCACTACCGGCCACCGTGGCCATCACCCGCTCCGCCATCACGGCCCAAAGGCGGGAGGTGGTGGTTGTGGCCACCACCCCATCGTCGTCCGTCGTGGACGCTAGCCCACCGTCGACCACCGGGATCATCACCCACTCCACCACCATCGCCCACAGGAGGGAGAAGGAGGTGGAGGCCCGCACGTGCGGCAGCGACCTTGTGCGCTACATCGAGTTCCTGCGGGAGGAGGAGGAGGAGCGCCTCGTCGAGCATGCAAAGAGCCTTACCGCCGCCGTGGTCGCGGCACACGCCGACGCAGAGGCGAGGAATCAGGAGATCTATGAGGAGAACCACCACTACAAGAGGGGTCGTCTGGAGCAGCAGAGGGTGTTCGAGGTGAGCGCCGCTGAAGGTGCAGCAGCGGCAGGCACCGTATTGAAGTTATCCAGCTCGTCGGTAGCTCCTGCTCCTCTTCCTCTTACTGAGCATGCTCGGCAGAGGAGAGGCTGCCGAAAGTAGTACAAAGCCCCTCCGTAGTAGTAGTATTTAGGGGCTATTTTGTTCAGTTCATCTGACTATAGATGTGCTGGAACTGTACAACGTACTTAAAATTAGCTAGTATATATAGTTGAACTAGCTATTTCAGTACGTGGTTGGCAACAATTGGGGAAGAGTTTGGTCGGTTCAGCTGTAAAGTTGAACTGTTTGTATAAATTAAGCACGACTGCTTAATCTATGAATGAAATATATGCTTAATTCCTGAATTTTAGTTGCAAAAATTAGATAGTGCTAGTGATTTTTAGCTGCATATTTTGACACATCGCAGTGTTACATGGATTGACAAATGGCAATGTTACTAGATCAGCAAATGTCAATCTTTCCACTTTGACAAATTGCAATATACCCAATATGACAGATGCAGATCTTACCAAATTGTCTGTACGTAGTTGCACACGGGTCATCCGAAAAACAGTTTGCGTTGAAGGGAGGTAGAAATCCTGCTTGCCAAATTTTCGCTTGGCTTAGTGCCGAAGTCTCGCTTTGCATACCTTATTCAATCTGAACCGTTTGCATTGAAGAGATGCACAAATCCTGCGCAGCGAATTTTCCCTTGGCTTACTGCGGAAGACCATAGCTCTCACTTTGCATACAGGTGTTCTATGTAAAACATTTGCGATGAAGAGCTGCACAAATCCTGCTTGGCACATTTTCCCTGGGCTTATTGGGGAAGCTGTCAGTGTACATACGGGTGTTCTATCTACAATGTTTGTGATGTTGAGTGGCAGCTAGTTTTTTCAAAATGCATTTGTTGATTGTTATTCGAGTGCGCCTTCTCTCAAAATGGACACGAAAATTACCACAGCATGTCGGGTGCCATTCCATGATAGCATGCCAAGTTTCATGAATTTCGGACAAGTTTTGGATTTACTAGAATTTAAAAACAAAGTATCTCAATGTTTCCCGGCAATCAATAGTGCTGGTGTTTGAAATTCATTCCCATTTCTTGCATGGGACCTAAGCATGCACCCAAGGACATAGATTTGATTTTTCAACCAATTTATATGCACTGGAGCATGTGCATGTAGTTCAAATATGAATTATGCACGTATAATGCATAGAAAACCCAGTTAATATATAAAAATGTCCAAACGAACCCCAAAAAATTCCAAAATTGAACACAACACTCCTGTTGTTCTATGTTGACACTAGAATTTTTTTGAAAGCAAAAACAAGCAACGGGTATCATTTCGTCCCCAAAGGTGGCACGTTCCCTACCGAAACCATCAAGCTTGTTGTGAGAAGCTCTCGTTTGTGAGAAGCTTATATCCAAACCTGCCCCAAATGGTACAAAAATTTTACCATGGCCTGTCAG
Organism: Triticum aestivum; assembly: GCF_018294505.1. NCBI lineage: Eukaryota > Viridiplantae > Streptophyta > Magnoliopsida > Poales > Poaceae > Triticum > Triticum aestivum. Next base: position 154,007,884 of record NC_057807.1, read on the forward strand.
GTGCCATTCCATGATAGCATGCCAGGTTTCACGAATTTTAGACGAGTTTTGGATTTACTAGAATTTGAAAACCAGGTATCTCAATGTTTGCGGCCGAGTGATGGTGGCAGGGTGTTTGACATTCATTCCCATTTCTTGGATGGGAGCTAAGTATGCAACCAAGGACACATATTTGAATTTTTAACCAAATTATATGCATTAGAGCATGTGATGTAGTTCAAATTTGAATTATGCACACCGATGCATTGCAAACTCAATTAATGCATAAGAAATATGCTAGCGAACCCCAAAAATTCCAAAATTTTACACAACACTCATGTTGTTCTATGTTGACACTAGAGAAAAAATTTAAATCAAGAAGAGGCAACAACTATCGTTTCGTCCATAAAGGCAAAACGTTCCCTACCGAAACCATCAGGCTTGTTGTGAGAAGCTTTGGTTTGTGAGAAGATTATACCCAAACCTGCCCCAAATGGGATAAAAACTTACAACGGCATGTTGATGCCGCTCCATGATAGCATGGCATGTTTCATGAATTACAGACGAGTTTTGGATTTACTAGAATTTAAAAATCAGGTATCTCAATGTTTGTGGCCGAGTGACGGTGGCAGGGTGTTTGACATTCATTCCCATTTCTTGCATGGGACCTAAGCATGCAACCAAGAGACATATTTGAATTTTCAACCAATTTATATGCATTAGAGCATGTGCATGTAGTTCAAATTTGAATTATGCACATAAATGCATTGAAAGGTCAATTAATGCATAAAAATGTTCAAACGAACCGCAAAACTTCCAAAATTTAACACAACACTCATGTTGCTCTATGTTGACACTAGAGCAGAAATTGAAATCAAGAAGAGGCAATGGATACTGTTTCATCCAGAAAGGTGAAACGTTCCCTACCGTAACCATGAGGCTTGTTGCGAAAAGCTCTGGTTTGTGAGAAGCTTATACCCCAACCTGCCCCAAATGGGACAATATTTTTACCACTGCATGTTGCTGCCGTTCCATGATAGCATGTCAAGTTTCATTAATTTTGGATGAGTTTTCAATTTACTAGAATTTTAAAACCATGTATCTCAATGTTAGTGGTCGAGCGACGGTGGCAAAGGTGTTTGACATTCATTCCCATTTCTTGCATGGGACCTAAGGTTGCAACCAAGGACACACATTTGATTTTTCAACCCGTTTATATGAAATGGAGCATGTGTATGTAGTTCAAATTTGAATTTTGCACATGAATGCATAGAAAACTCAGTTAATGTATAAAAATGTCCACGCGAACACCAAAATATCCCCAAAAATTGCAAACACTCCTGTTGTTCTATGTTGACACGAGAAATTTTTTGAAAGTAAGAAGATGCTACAAATATCGTTTTGTCCCCTAAGGTGGCATGTTCCCTACCGAAACCATCATGCTTGTTGTGAGACAAGCTCTGGTTTGTGAGAAGCTTATACCATAACCTGGACCAAATGGGACAATATTCTTTTATCCCAGCATCTTGATGCCATTCCATGATAGCATGCAAAGGTTCATGAATTTCAGACGAGTTTTGTATTTACTAGAATTACAAGAGCAAGCACCTCAACGTTTGCCGGAGAGCCACGGTGCCATGGTGTTTGAAATTCATCCCCATTTCTTGAATGGGACGTAAGCATCAACCCATGGACACATATATAATTTTACAACCCATTTTGGTGCATCGGAGCATGTGCATGGGGTTTAATTTTGAATTGTGCACCTGAAATGCCTAGAAAACCAAGTTACCGTATAAAAATGTCCAAAGGAACCCTGAATAATTCCAATTTTTTTGACAACACACCTATAGTTGCATGTTCACTACAAATAGAAGTTCTAGCAATTCAAACACCATCCTTCGCAGCTGTGACCCCATTATGTAATTCAAATCAAGATGAAAAATCAAGTAGATCCCACACAGTTTATTATCACCAACTATGTGAGATGCAGTACAAAATATCCTGGAGCACCGTCGGTGTATAGTATGCCTATGGCTTACGCGAGAAGGTTCGTCGGCTACAGTCCACAGCCGGCGTGTCAAGCACGCTAGCTCACTCCCCAAATATCATTTCACTGTTCAATCGTCGCCGGTGAAAGATGGGGACGTGGACCCACATCCCGAGGGCAACTTCGGTGGCCCACTCTGGCGAGAGCGTGGCCGTAGCCGCCAGGCGCATGCTAACAAGCTTCATGAGGGCGACCGAAATATGCGACCGGGCAGCCAACACAGCCCAAACGGCCGTTGTTGCTTCTCAGGCAGCGGCAGCAACATCTGCCTCGGGGATAGCAACTGGCGAGAGTGGCACAACAACTGTCTGTTCTGTAGCGGCGGCCTTAGCCCTGATGGATGCCACCCAGGACCATATCGATGCCGCCCACGCCCAACTCGTGGCGGTCACAGCACAAATCGAAAGATGCTTCTCCGATAATGGTCGGCAACCCACGGCTGAAAAGTTCGCAAAGGCCGAGAGCGTTCGAGCAGTCGTCCGTTCCTGCGCGGCATACCTTGCCACGACGGAGCACGTCAAATCCCAAATGGTGGCCGCCCACACCTAGCTCATGGCAGCCTTTTCCAAAGAGATGGCGGACGCGGATGGCGAGATGCTTGCCGAGTATGGTGTGATGGATGCCATTGAGCCCCTTCCTCAGTCGACTGTCGGGCGCGAGCTCGACATGGAGGAGGCGGCGAAGATCGACAAGCACCAACCGTAGTAGTACTCTTTGTTTTGTTTAATTAAGAGCGCGGGTCTTTAATTTGTTAGAGTAATGTTTAGGCCAGCCAACTATGTTTAATTGTTGAATTTGCTCGATTAAGACGTGTGGGTGTGTTGTAGTCTCCTTTGTGTACCCAAATTATGCAATGACGTGGATGAGCATTGTAACCAGGGAAATTGGAACCAAAATTTTTGACGTTCAAACTGATCGCACACGGGTTTAGCTATCTGAATCGTTTGTGATGTTCACATATCATACACAGTTCTGAATAAGGGACCGTGTCTGATGATACTTTGCGTGCCAATTTTTTCGCTAAAGCGATTCCAAATTTTTGGCTTCTGCGGAAATATCTACCTCCCCGCCCCCCTTACCAAAAGCCACATTTCCCCTGTTTCAGCCTTCCTTTCCAAGTTGAAACCTTCACTCCTTGCTTGCAGCACCGCCCCCTCGCCGGCGAACCTCCTTCACGCTACCCGGCCTCGCCTATCCAGGCAGGTAATCCACACCCGACCCCCATCCTCCTCCTTCCACATCCCACATGCCCCGACCGCCGGCGTGGGCACGACAGCTTCCACCCAAATCACCAACCCCTCCACCAAATAAGCGCCGCCCTAAGCCATGGTGCACACAGTATAGCCAAGATCTTAAGGAACATTTGGCAACGGAGAAGCAAATCGCGGCCGCACACGCGAATGAGGTCGTGATGGCTGCCATTCGTGCCGACCCCCAGATCTTGGAGGAGCACCTTTCCATTTGCTAGCTACGCCGGTTAAGCATGCTCAGTTTATCCGTTGTGTGTGCTGCCCCTGTCTTTCCTTATCAAATTCTAGTGAATTGTGCTATCTACTTTTACCATGCAATCTGTTGCTCTAGTGTATACACTACTGGAATCAGCTTCTTTGTCGTCCGCCATGGATGACGGCAAAGGCATACAAGGCGGACGGCAAAGACCTTTGCCGTCCGTCAGCTGACGGCAACATGTCCGGTTGAATGGGCTACGGCAAAGGCTTCTTTGCCGTCAGCTGGCGGACGACAAAGATGAAACGATCTTTGCCGTCAGCCGGCTTACGGCAACGGTCCTGGACGGCACACATGACACCGTCCGGCCATTAGGGGGCTAACGGTGAGCTTTGCCGTCAGCTGGCGGAAGATAAAGTAACCAAATAGGATAGCCCCACGTTGAATAGGGAGCTGCCACGTGGCATCTTTGCCGTCCGCTGGCTGATGGCAAAATGCTTTGCCATCCGCTGGAGGACAGCAAAGATCCTGTATAGCCCCAGTTTTTTCTGTTTTTTCTTAAATTCATTCAATTTGAACACACAAGTTTCAACACACAAATTTCACAAAAGACATATCCAACACACAAGTTTCATCATATATACATACATAACCAACACGTACATAGTTCCATCCATACATATTACAAAAGTTTCACATTGTTCATCCAACACCGTTATCCATCCATCCATGCAAGTTCATCGATACAAAATAAAAGCAGAAAGGGAAAAGAAGCACTCCATCCATGCAAGCTTCCGTGAATTAAATGAGATCTACAAAATGGGAAACAAGAAACTTAGAAGAAGAAGAAGAACATGAATAAGAAGTAAATGAAGAAGAAGAAGAAGAAGACTGGAATAAGAAGTAAGCATATACTTAGGTAAAATGGAGCTAACCTAGCCAATTATGCCATCTTTGAGTGAACTAAGCATATTATGCCATCTTGGTCATTTTGGAGCTAACCTAGGTAAACTAGGTCATTTTGGAGCTAACCTAGGTAAACTAGGTCATTTTGGAGCTAACCTAGCTAAAATGGATCATATTGGAGCTAACCTAGGTAAACTAGGTCATTTTGGAGCTAACCTAGGTAAACTTGGTCATTTTGGAGCTAACCTAGGTAAACTAGGTCATTTTGGAGCTAACCTAGCTAAAATGGATCATATTGGAGCTAACCTAGGTAAACTAGGTCATTTTGTAACTAACCTAGGTAAACTTGGTCATTTTGGAGCTAACCTAGGTAAACTAAGTCATTTTGGAGCTAACCTAGCTAAGATGGATCATATTGGAGCTAACCTAGGTAAACTTGATCATTTTGGAGCTAACCTAGCTGAAATGGATCATATTGGAGCTAACCTAGGTAAACTTGATCATTTTGGAGCTAACCTAGCTAAAATGGGTCATATTGGAGCTAACCTAGGTAAACTTGGTCATTTTGGAGCTAACCTAGGTAAAGTAGGTCATTTTGAAGCTAACCTAGCTAAAATGGATCAAATTGGAGCTAACCTAGATAAACTTGGTCATTTTTGAGCTAACCTAGGTAAAATGGATCATATTGGAGCTATCCTAGGTTAAATGGGTCATTTTGGAGCTAACTTAACTAATTATTCCATTTTTGAGTTAACTAAGCATAATTATGCCATTTTTTACACAAGTAAGCCAAGTGTATATGTCATTATTGAGCAAACTGTAACGCCCCGAGACCGACGCTCCAGAAGACTTCCAGCTACTCCGAGTTTCGTCGTGTGATTTGTTTTGTTTGTTGCATCATTTGCATTGCATCATGCCATAATGTCATTTATTTTTTTTAAACTTATCTAAATAAATTGTATGCATCTTCGATCCATTTAAATCGAGGGATTCACATGGTGATTTCTCTTTATAACATATCCTCTCGATATTTAGGGAGTTATAATAAATATTCCATTAGTTTGGAATTAATCGTAACACACTTACAAAATTCCCATGCCCTTTCTACTCCAAGTTTGGTCCCCTAACTTTGCCTTAATTCTTTCTCTTTATCAAGGCTCTTTCTAAATCCGAACATTTTTGGACACTTCAAAAACCTAGTCCTAGTTCAAACCCATTTGAATTTCTAATGAGTTTGAATTTAATTCCTGCAATCATGTCCATGACATTTTTCTTGAACCAAGCACATTTTGCGAGTCCGGGAAAATTAATCGCATGCCCAAATTCTTCCTCTAACCTTCTCTTCTCTCTTTTCCTTTCTTCCAGTTCTCTGTTAATGAAAAGAGTAGAGAGGGAGAGAAGAAGCCCAGCAGCCTTGCAGCCCAGCAACCAGGCCCAACCCTAGCGCCTATCTAACCCTAGCCCCGATCCCCTCCTCTCGATCCCCTGGTCTCTCCCTCCTTCCCCGCTCGCGCTGCCAGAGAGGAGCGAGAGCCTCCCGCTCGATCCCGTAACGCCGCCACCTCACGCCCTCGATCTCCTCTGCCTCGCGTCGCCATCCATCGTCAAGTGCCACCCGTGTCCGGATCCGTCGGGCCCTGCCATGGCCGCGCCTCCCTGCTGCCGAGGCCCCGCCGCCAAGTCCCGCCTGCATCGTTCTGTCAAGCGCCGGGACGAATGGGAGCAGCTCCTTCTCGCCTCGTCCACATCGACGAAAGCCGTGCCTTGGACCTCTGCACCCTCACCGGAGCGAGCTCGTCCCCGCCGTGCCAAGCCCCTCTCCATCGACCGCAACCAGTGCTGCGCCTCCATGCCGTCTTCCGCGCCTGGCATCTCCCTCGCCTCGCTAGTGCCCATCTCCGGCCACCACGAGCGCCACCAGCAGCAGCTTCAGGATGTCCCCGCCGCCAACTCCCTCACCGCCTCTCTCTGCTACACCTTGTGCGACCTCCTGCCTCATTCCCACGCCGCTCGTCGCCAAAAACCTGCAGGAGGAGCCCGACCCCACGATATCCTCTGCTGCACCTCCACCGGCCGGCGACCTCACCTGAACCTCGCCGGCAAGCAGCCCGCTAGGACAGGCCAGTCCCGCTCGGAACCAGCCTCCTCCACTTGCCAAGTACCACAACCATCGCGTTTTGTTTCATCACCGTCAAGACCGAGTGGACGCCAAGTTCCAGGACGTCAAGTTCCTCGCCGGACCCGAACATCTACGAAACGTGTACCACTACTTCCACTACCGTCGCCTCGAAGACGTTGGATTCGTCAAGTACCTCTCCGGAATGAACGTGTACAACTACTTCCACTACCGTCGCGAGAACGATTACTTCCACTATGGCCCGTGTGCCACTACTTCCTTCCTCGAACTCGACCCGCTCCGAAATGCACGCTTCGAAGGTATAAACCCAAGACGACGCTCGTGAACGAATGAATGTGTGTTGTATGAGATGCCCATGTTGCACCGTGTCCGTATTGTCATTTGCTTATTCCTCCTCATTGCTATGCCATCGTCTTAGGGGAACCCGGTAACCGGGAGCACCCCACCATCTTTTCATGAGATGCTCACACCACTTTCTTTTGCACCGACATCTCAATGAGTTGTTGGATCACCGGAATATTGCCGTGGCACCATTTCCGTTGTAGTTGTCGTGGCACCCCTTTCGTTCCGCCACGGTGACAAATGCTTCATAACATGCTCTTGTCAACATTTTCATAAAAACTGCATAAAACTTGAATATGTCATCTGCATCATGATAACAACAATTTAAAATGTTTATATTTGTTGTTTCCATTAATTTGCTAAATGCATATGGGGATTTTCGAAGTGTTGTTTGTTATTTCCAGCCTCATTTAAACTTGCCTAAATAGTGAGTTTACTTATGCTTCACCCCTTGCCATGTTAATTAACATTTAATGATTGTTGAGTATCTTAACAGAGAGTAAACTAAATAATTCGATGTGGTGTTTCGTCGATATGCAACTCGTTGCATATTGAGCTCCACTTAATTTGTAGTATTGTTTGTGCACTTTGCCATGCCATGCCTTATTAAACCAGACATGCATCATACTTGTTTGTGCATCATGACATGTTTATGCTTGTGTGTTTACCATGTTGTTTGCTTCTTTCCGGTTTGCTTCTCTTGTTAGCTTCGGTTTCGTTCCGGAGTTGTGAGGATTCGTTCGACTATGTCTGTTTGTCTTCTTCATGGACTCGTTCTTCTTTCTTGCGGGATCTCAGGCAAGATGACCATTACCCTCGAAATCACTTCTATCTTTGCTTGCTAGTTGCTTCGTTCTATCGCTATGCTGCGCTACCTATCACTTGTTTACCAAGCCTCCCAAATTGCCATGAACCTCTAACCTTTGTCACCCTTCCTAGCAAACCGTTGCTTGGCTATGTTACTGCTTTGCTCAGCCCCTCTTATAGCGTTGTTAGTTGCAGGTGAAGTTGAAGATTGCTCCATGGTGGACAGGATTATGTTGGGATATCACAATATCTCTGATTTAATTAATGCATCTATATACTTGGTAAATGGTGGAAGGCTCGGCCTTATGCCTGGTGTTTTGTTCCACTCTTGCCACCCTAGTTTCCGTCATACCGGTGTTATGTTCCTTGATTTTGCGTTCCTTACGCGGTTGGGTGATTTATGGGACCCCCTTGACAGTTCGCTTTGAATAAAACTCCTCCAGCAAGGCCCAACCTTGGTTTTACCATTTGCCTACCTAAGCCTTTTTCCCTTGAGTTCTGCAGACTCAAGGGTCATCTTTATTTTTACCCCCCCCCCCCGGGCCAGTGGTCCAACCTGTCAGCCGCCAGTGGCCACCAGGGGCAACTCTGGAATGGCCTATCGGAAGTTTGAACAATCCGGTGTGCCCTGAGAACGAGATATGTGTAGCTCCTATCGGGATTTGTCGGCACATTCGGGAGGCTTTGCTGGTCTAGTTTTACCATTGTCGAAATGTCTTGCGAACCGGGATTCCGAGACTGATCGGGTCTTCCCGGGAGAAGGTATATCCTTCGTTGACCGTGAGATCTTATGATGGGCTAAGTTGGGACACCCCTGCAGGGTATATTATCTTTCGAAAGCCGTGCCCGCGGTTATGAGGCAGATGGGAATTTGTTAATGTCCAGTTGTAGATAACTTGACACTTGACTTAATTAAAATGCATCAACCGCGTGTGTAGCCGTGATGGTCTCTTCTCGGCGGAGTCCGGGAAGTGAACACAGTCTTCGTGTTATGATTGTGCGTAAGCAGTTTCAGGATCACTTCTTGATTACTTCCAGCTTCACGACCGTTTCGTTGCTTCTCTTCTCGCTCTTATTTGCGTATGTTAGCCACCATATTTGCTTAGTGCTTGCTGCAGATCCACCTCATTACCCTTTTCCTACCTATAAGCATAAATAGTCTTGATCTCACGGGTTTCGAGATTGCTGAGTCCTCGTGACTCACCAGATACTATCACAACAGCTGCAGGTGCCGATGATACCAGTGCAGGTGGTGCAACCGAGCTTAGATGGGAGCTCAACGAAGATCTTGGTCATTGCTATGTTTCGTTTCATGTTGATCAGTAGTGGAGCCCAGTTGGGACGATCGGGGATCTAGCAGTTGGGTTATCTTCTTTTCTTTTGGCTTCGTCCGTAGTCGGACCATGTGTGTACTCTGAATGATGTATGAATTATATGTTCATTGTGTGAAATGGCGATCGTAAGCCAACTCTTTATCCCATTCTTGTTCATTACATGGGATCGTGTGAAGATGACCCTTCTTGCGACAAAACCACCATGCGGTTATGCCTCTAAGTCATGCTTCGACACGTGGGAGATATAGCCGCATCGTGGGTGTTACAAGTTGGTAACCAGAGCCACCCCCGACTTAGGAGCCCCCTGCTTGATCGAATCGTTGGCGTTGTTGAGTCTAGAACAAAAATGTTTTGAGTCTTAGGATTATATATATCGAGAGTAGGATTCTTTTTACTCCTCAGTCCCTTCGTCGCTCTGGTGAGGTCTCCTGACGTAGATGTTTTGACTTTCCTCTCCTCAAATTTCACTAAAAATTTTTAGGATCACGCGGGTATCTTGGAATCGTTCCGATGATTTTGTGACGAGAACATTGTTCTTGGTGCCTCCTGACATTTAGGGTTGTGGCAGTGTCCCGGGGAGTTGAGCTCCGAGGTGTTGTCGTCATAATTTTATCGTTGCAGTTTTGGAATACCTGAGTTTTGCCGACATCAAAAACCTCTTTTATGCAGTTGTTGGTGAGATAACCTCGACGCCACCCAGTACTGGGGAGTTCGGGAGTATTGCCATAGCTCGTATAACGGATGCTTTTCGAAGGTTGAGGTACACGATTTCCGAAGGTTTCTTGGTTATGTGTTGACGGATGGATACAGCTTGGATGTAGGAATTGTTAGTTTTGGGTGAGATATATATTGCTTCCCCTGTATCCCCAACACCAGATTGCATAACCAGAAAGTTTCGGGAGTTTTATAGGTGGGAATTCAAGTAGCTCTAGCTTCTTTTTTCTTTCCGACAGATGCATGATATGAGATTGGGGTTCGACGTCTAGTGGTCCGCCTATCCACGGTCGTTTTTACAGTGGTCTCGTTGTGTCTTAAAGAACCCTTGGCTATGCTGGTTCGGGAACACTTCGTATGTCATGTGCACTGCCTTGTACATGATGGTGCTGTACGATCGAGCCCGTGTGGGCCCCACCACGAAAACTTCAGACGAAATCTCTATCATATGTTTGTTTCTGGCTTCTTCTGCAAGCCAAATCCTTTGTTTTGTTTTATTTGTGGTATTCGAGTTGCTTCGAAGGCAAATGTTGAATCCATACCTTACCTAAATGGTGTTCTCATATTTCTATGTGAATACTTATCCTTCTTGATCATCGACGTTGTCATGTTAATTCTTTTTCCATCCGGCGTGCTTCTCTTCAAGTGGATCTGATTGTTTCAACATTTGCGAGATCAATTCTAAGTTTTTCTCAACGGTGTTTGTTCCATCTGCCCCAAGCTGCCTTTATTTTCCCGCCCTCCCACCCTTAACTTCAAGAACTCATATATTTTAATCAAGTATCCTTTTATTGATGGGAAGACTCTCCATTCTTTTCCGTCAATGTTCTTATCCGGTGATTCTCAGGAAGATACTAACGGAGCTTCAAGTTTGTTATTCTTCATTCTCGTATTCTTCTTCGGTGGATTAATTTCAAGCTTTGGTGTTGATTATATTTCTTCCTTTTGTTTCACATATCTTCCCATGTGAATTTCTTACCCAAGGCTCTCTTATTTATTCACCTCTCCTAGTTCATATCCGGAATGTTGAAGTTATCTCGGAAGATTTGTGCTTCCATTCTCTATCCATACACCGTTCAGGTTATTTTGAGGTGGTTATCTCATTCAAGCCATTTAATTCAAAAAATGCAATCCCCCCTTTCAATCAATCGTTCAATGGTGTAACTTTGAGTGGGCCCTAACCCACAGGTCTTTTTCCAGGATCTTACCTGACTCTTCTAAGTATCAGGAGCGATTCTCAAATTCATTTCCAAGTTTGACGTAAGAATGAATTTCCATCAGTCAGATGTCTTCTTCAAGATTGCTTTCAAATTCTTTTGATCGTTGGTTCAAACTTTCTATTCTTCATTCTGGAGTGCCTCAACAATTCATGGTGGTTCTCATCATCAGTCTCAACATTTGAAGACCGAGGAAGAGATTTCTCCTAAAATCTTCGTCCATTCTCTTGAAGATTCATGGTTCTAGATTTATGCCATCCTCATGATTGTTTTTGATTGTGACAATTCTTTTCTTACCATCCAGAGCATTTCATGAGTTGTTTCCGTTTCTTTCCTCCGAAGGCCATCATGTCATAATTCTTCATTCTCAGCGTGTAGCTATCGTTCTCCAAATCTTACCGGTGCATCATTCAAATACCCTCTAATCATTTCATGATCTCTTCGTTCTCATGTATCTAAATCCCCTCAAGTATCTTCATTTGTTTTCCAATCCTTCGTGGTGAATTGTGCCTTTGCTACTTTCATTTTCAATTTTACGGTGGTTCGTTTAAGATTCCACTTCCTTCGTTATCATATCAATTTATTCATTGTTTCCAAATCCCACCGGTGGTTCCATCTATACCTTCTCAAGTTTACGCTATATCTCTCTTAATCCTTTCTACGAGAATAAGTAGTATGCAAAATTTGTTGCTTGTCATCAATTTAAATTGGTGAAGGATATGCATAACGTAATTCTTATTATTGTTTCATCCAAGTGATCTAGTTTCTTCTTTCTAGAGTTGTTCATCATGTCATTTTTCTCGGTTCGAGATGCTTCATCTTTTCTTTTCCGGAGTTCCAAGTTTTCCGCTTTATCTCGTCGCGAAGCTCCATCTAAATCATTGCAAGGCTTCACCTTGTGTTTTCAACTTCTCTTTCTTTCTATCATCCTTTTATTACCGGAGTTCTTCATGGAGGCTCTACATGGTGGTTCGTCAAGGATTCTTTCATTCTTCAATTGTTCGTCAAGTTTTCTCTCAAAGTTAAGATCCGCCAAGCTATACTCTAAGATAAACATGGTGCTCAACACATGTTTTGTTTTGAGGAGTTCAAGCATTCTTCATCTTGCATTCCGAAGTGAAATTCTTTCTACCTTATCATTTGAGGTGGTGTTATGTCATTCTTGACAATTTGAGTTCGTGTTTCATGATTCACATGTTGTCAAGAATGAGGTATTCTAAATCCATTAATCTCTTCGCTGGAGTTATCTTGTGTCATATTTCACCTAAAGCCTTCCCTAAGGAATGTTGCTATTGTGGTGTTTATCAACGATCCAAGTTATCTCTCTATCATCTTGGTGGAAGAAATTTTTCATCTCATCAGTGTTATCGATTATATTATTTGTTTCCGTAGTGGCAGAATTTCACCTCAATTTTGAGAAGTTTTCCATAAGCCCACAACAAGCTTGTGCTTTTGTTGTTGGTTTTCCAACAACCCTGTTATAACCTTCTTGGAAGGGTGCTTTCCAAGCTCATTTGTGGCAGAAGTTGGCATTTTCTTCTCCATTCTGTTATTCCAGTGATCTACTTCTATTCTTTCTTACGGAGGCATTGTGATGTTGCTCTTTTCACTCATCATCTCGAACTGTGAGGCTCGTGTTCTTTTCATGCTTATCCATTTAACTGGAGTGTCGTGCCCTCTCTTCAAGTTCTTTCATCTTATCAAGTCTTGCATCTCTTTTCAACCGGAGTGCTGTCCGAATTTGATATTCCTTGTTCTTTGTTTATCTCGTTTCAACCAGAGTGGTTCCAATTCCTTCTTGTCCATTGTACTCGTCATTCATAGCTTTGCAGCCTCCAAGGTTCATATGGTGTTCCTTCTTTCTATTCTCTACCGCAGTGCTTTCAATTGTGTTCAACTCTGTTATGTTCTTTCTTTCAACTTTTCAAGCTCTCAAGGTTCTTTGGTTTCACCTATTTGTCGAAGAAGCAACTTAGTTTTACATCTTCTCTTCCTCTTCCGTTTTCTCTCCGGTGCCATCCTAGATCTCGGGACGAGATCCTCTTGTACTGGTGGAGTGTTGTAACGCCCCGAGACCGAAGCTCCAGAAGACTTCCAGCTACTCCGAGTTTCGTCGTGTGATTTGTTTTGTTTGTTGCATCATTTGCATTGCATCATGCCATCATGTCATTTAATTTTTAAAAACTTATCTAAATAAATTGTATGGATCTTCAATCCATTTAAATCGAGGGATTCACATGGTGATTTCTCTTTATAACATATCCTCTCGATATTTAGGGAGTTATAATAAATATTCCATTAGTTTGGAATTAATCGTAACACACTTACAAAATTCCCATGCCCTTTCTACTTCAAGTTTGGTCCCCAAACTTTGCCTTAATTCTTTCTCTTTATCGAGGCTCTTTCTAAATCCGAACATTTTTGGACACATCAAAAACCTATTCCTAGTTCAAACCCATTTGAATTTCAAATGAGTTTGAGTTTAATTCCTGCAATCATGTCCATGCCATTTTTCTTCAACCAAGCACATTTTGCGAATTAATCGCATGCCCAAATTCTTCCTCTAACCTTCTCTTCTCTCTTTTCCTTTCTTCCAGTTCTCTGTTAATGAAAAGAGTAGAGAGGGAGAGAAGAAGCCCAGCAGCCTTGCAGCCCAGCAACCAGGCCCAACCCTAGCGCCTATCTAACCCTAGCCCCGATCCCCTCCTCTCGATCCCTTGGTCTCTCCCTCCTTCCCCGCTCGCGCCGCCAGAGAGGAGCGAGAGCCTCCCACTCGATCCCGTAACGCCGCCACCTCACGCCCTCGATCTCCTCTGCCTCACGTCGCCCTCCGTCGTCAAGTGCCACCCCTGTCCGCATCCGTCGGGCCCTGCCATGGCCACGCCTCCCTGCTGCCGAGGCCCCGCCGCCAAGTCCCGCCTGCGTTGTTCTGTCGAGCGCCGGGACGAACGGGAGCAGCTCCTCCTCGCCTCGTCCACGTCGATGAAAGTTGTGCCTTGGACCTCTGCACCCTCACCGGAGCGAGCTCGTCCCCGGCGTGCCAAGCCCCTCTCCATCGACCGCGACCAGTGTTGCGCCTCCACGCCGTCTTCCGCGCCTGGCCTCTCCCTCGCCTCACTAGTGCCCGTCTCCGGCCACCATGAGCGCCACCAGCAGCAGCTTCAGGACGTCCCCACCGCCAAGTCCCTCACCGCCTCTCTCTGCTACACCTTGTGCGACTTCCTGCCTCGTTCCCATGCTGCTCGTCGCCAAAAACCAGCAGGAGGAGCCCGGCCCCACGACATCCTCTGCTGCACCTCCACCGGCCGGCAACCTCACCTGAACCTCGCCGGCAAGCAGCCCGCTAGGACAGGCCAGTCCCGCTCAGAACCAGCCTCCTCCACTCTCCAAGTACCACAACCATCGCGTTTTGTTTCATCACCGTCAAGACCGAGTGGACGCCAAGTACTAGGACGTCAAGTTCCTCGCTGGACCCGAACATCTACGAAACGTGTACCACTACTTCCACTACCGTCGCCCCGAAGACGTTGGATTCGTCAAGTACCTCTCCGGAACGAACATGTACAACTACTTCCACTACCGTCGCGAGCACAACTACTTCCACTACGGCCCGTGTACCACTACTTCCTTCGTCGAACTCGACCCGCACCGAAATGCACGCTTCGAAGGTATAAACCCAAGACGACGCTCGTGAACGAATGAATGTGTGTTGTATGAGATGCCCATGTTGCACCGTGTCCGTATTGTCATTTGCTTATTCCTCCTCATTGCTATGCCGTCGTCTTAGGGGAACCCGGTAACCGGGAGCACCCCACCATCTTTTCATGAGACACTCACGCCACTTTCTTTTGCACCGACATCTCAATGAGTTGTTGGATCACCGGAATGTTGCCGTGGCACCATTTCCGTTGTAGTTGCCGTGGCACCCCTTTCGTTCCGCCACAGTGACAAATGCTTCATAACATGCTCTTGTCAACATTTTCATAAAAACTGCATAAAACTTGAATATGTCATCTGCATCATGATAACTACAATTTAAAATGTTTATATTTGTTGGTTCCATTAATTTGCTAAATGCATATGGGGATTTCCGGAAGTGTTGTTTGTTATTTCCGGCCTCATTTAAACTTGCCTAAATAGTGAGTTTACTTATGCTTCACCCCTTGCCATGTTAATTAACATTTAATAATTGTTGAGTATCTTAACCGAGAGTAAACTAAATAATTCGATGTGGTGTTTCGTCGATATGCAACTCGTTGCATATTGAGCTCCACTTAATTTGTAGTATTGTTTGTGCACTTTGCCTTGCCATGCCTTATTAAACCGGACATGCATCATACTTGTTTGTGCATCATGACATGTTTATGCTTGTGTGTTTACCATGTTGTTCGCTTCTTTCCGGTTTGCTTCTCTTGTTAGCTTCGGTTTCGTTCCGGAGTTGTGAGGATTCGTTCGACTACGTCTCTTTGTCTTCTTCATGGACTCGTTCTTCTTTCTTGCGGGATCTCAGGCAAGATGACCATTACCCTCGATATCACTTCTATCTTTGCTTGCTACTTGCTTCGTTCTATCGCTATGCTGCGCTACCTATCACTTGTTTACCAAGGCTCCCAAATTGCCATGAACCTCTAACCTTTGTCACACTTCCTAGCAAACCGTTGTTTGGCTATGTTATTGCTTTGCTCAGCCCCTCTTATAGCGTTGTTAGTTGCAGGTGAAGTTGAAGATTGCTCCATGGTGGACAGGATTATGTTGGGATATCACAATATCTCTTATTTAATTAATGCATCTATATACTTGGTAAAGGGTGGAAGGCTCGGCCTTATGCCTGGTGTTTTGTTCCACTCTTGCCACCCTAGTTTCCGTCATACCGGTGTTATGTTCCTTGATTTTGCGTTCCTTACGCGGTTGGGTGATTTATGGGACCCCCTTGATAGTTCGCTTTGAATAAAACTCCTCCAGAATGGCCCAACCTTGGTTTTACCATTTGCCTACCTAAGCCTTTTTCCCTTGAGTTATGCAGACTCAAGGGTCATCTTTATTTTACCCCCCCCCGGGCCAGTGCTCGTCGTGAGTGTTGGTCCAACCTGTCAGCCGCTGGTGGCCACCAGGGGCAACTCTGGAATGGCCTATCGGAAGTTTGGACAATCCGGTGTGCCCTGAGAACAAGATATGTGCAGCTCCTATCGGGATTTGTCGGCACATTCGGGAGGCTTTGCTGGTCTAGTTTTACCATTGTCGAAATGTCTTGCGAACCGAGATTCCAAGACTGATCGGGTCTTCCCGGGAGAAGGTATATCCTTCGTTGACCGTGAGAGCTTATGATGGGCTAAGTTGGGACACCCCTGCAGGGTATATTATCTTTCGAAAGCCGTGCCCCCGGTTATGAGGCAAATGGGAATTTGTTAATGTCCAGTTGTAGATAACTTGACACTTGACTTAATTAAAATGCATCAACCGCGTGTGTAGCCGTGATGGTCTCTTCTCGGCAGAGTCCGGGAAGTGAACACGGTCTTGGTGTTATGATTGTGCGTAAGCAGTTTCAGGATCACTTCTTGATCACTTCCAGCTTCACGACCATTCCGTTGCTTCTCTTCTCTCTTATATTTGCATATGTTAGCCACCATATTTGCTTAGTGCTTGCTGCAGATCCACCTCATTACCCTTTTCCTACCTATAAGCTTAAATAGTCTTGATCTCGCGGGTTTCGAGATTGCTGAGTCCTCGTGACTCACCAGATACTATCACAACAGCTGCAAGTGCCGATGATACCAGTGCAGGTGGTGCAACCGAGCTTAGATGGGAGCTCAACGAAGATCTTGGTCATTGCTATGTTTCGTTTCATGTTGATCAGTAGTGGAGCCCAGTTGGGACGATCGGGGATCTAGCAGTTGGGTTATCTTCTTTTCTTTTGGCTTCGTCCATAGTCGGACCATGTGTGTACTCTGAATGATGTATGAATTATATGTTCATTGTGTGAAGTGGCGATTGTAAGCCAGCTCTTTATCCCATTCTTGTTCATTACATGGGATCGTGTGAAGATGACCCTTCTATCGACAAAACCACCATGCGGTTATACCTCTAAGTCGTGCTTCGACATGTGGGAGATATAGCCGCATCGTGGGTGTTACACAAACCTAGGAAACTAAGCATATTAGAGATAACTTAGCATATTAGAGCTAACTTATGTCATTTCGGAGGAAACAAAGCTAAGTATATATAGATCATTCTGGAGATCTGACATATCTGACATAGTTCACTCCTCATTCTTCTTCTCCTTCTCCTTCCTCATCCTGATGCGCAAAGAGCGGCGAGGCGGTGGAGGTAGTGGGGTGTAGTCTTCTACCACAATTGGCATGGTCATGTCGCCCGGCTGTGGGATCACCGGCACCACCACCATTGCGAGGTCATTGTCAGGCACCACCACCATCGCTAGGCCATCTTCAGGCAACACCATCGCTAGGTCATCCTCAGCCACCACCATATCTTGCCCATCGTCAGCCACCACCGTCGCTACGTCATCCTCAGCCACCACCATTTGTTGCCCATCGTCACCCTGCACCTCCTCATCCCCACTCTACTCCTCTTCTTCCCCACTCCATTCCGGATCATCCTCGCTGCTACTTTTGCTGCAGCCAGAGTCGCTGCTGCTTTGGCTGTAGCCAGAGTCGCTGCTGCTTTGGCTGTAGCCAGAGTCGCTGCTGCTGGTCCCATTGCCTGACCGAATGCAACAATGACCATTAACAATCGATGTGAGACAAAGCAAAATGTAGAGGAAGAAGAGGCAGAACGTACTGGCATCATCGTCGTCCTGGTAGCACATGTGACACGTAGTCGTGTTGAACACCTTCACGGTGAGCATGGCATCGCCGTCGTACCTGAAGAGAAGGAAGTACTCGTGCCGCCGGTCGTAGGCATGGTAGAACTGCTCCCAGCCATGACATAGGTACATGTGGTCGTACCTGATCACCAACTCCACGTCCCAAAGCATGTGAAGCCCGCTGTCGTCCTGTCGTAACTTCACATTCTTTTGCCGATGGCCGTCCAGCATCATCATAGAAGTGTCAAGCAGCCTCTGCAGTTTGGGACAAGGAATGATGTAGCAAACAGCAGAGTTATCATAATGAGATGGGTGAAGGGGAGATCTCTCCTTTTATATACCTGCCTCTTGGAGGAAGTCTCAAGTATGATACTGAAGAACTCGGAAGCATCCAACTTGTACTCCGGTGTGGCAGAGCAGAGCCTGCGGTGACGGCCTCTCCCCATCTCTAATAAGCAGCAGAAGAGACCAATTAGTATCTAGAAGCATATCTATAAACATATATAGAGCCAAGTTTCTAGACATGAAAGAAAACTGAGAAAAAAAAGCAATGCATTTGTGCTCAACAACATCAACAACACTTAATTAATTTGGTAGGTTAGTTGGCAATGGCAATTGGCACCCTTCAAAACTAGTGCTTCTTTGAATTAACGAAGTTCATAGGAATTTGAACGATTTGTATCCTTTGGAAAAAAAATCTACTCAAGATGTTTGATTCATATGATTAGAATCCTGATGAAAAATGCTATAGTTTTTGAATTATTGGTTTGACAATTTGTTGAGAAGGTGCGTTTCAGGATGGTGGGGTAAGTTTTGAGGATAGAAATGCTATATTTTTTTAATTATTGGTTTGAGAATTTGCTAGACAGGTCTTAATCTCTCAAACCAAAAAAAACTCAAATGTTGCCTGGGATCTTATGTCCTTTGCCCTTGAAAATTTGCTACTTTCTTTTTGCAGGATAACATCCGATCTATTCGTATCCAATCACAACAGTATAAGGCTCTCTGCTCGAAACCTAAACTAAACCAAACCTAAAGTAAACCTAAGCTAAACTTAAAATACAGAAACAAAAAAAGAAAAAATACAAGAGGTCTCACCAGGTGGAGGAGGGGGCACCGGAGGGGTGGGGCGGCCGCGGTGGTGGAGGGGAGGGGCGCCGGGGCAGCCGGGTGGAGAAGGGGGCGCCTGAGCGGCGGGGCGGCGCGGTGGTGCAGTAGAGGGGCGCAGGGGCCGCCGGGTGGAGGAGGGGGCGCCGGAGTGGCGGGGCGGCCGCGGTGGTGGAGCAGAGGGGTGCCGGGGCCGCCGGGGTGGAGGAGGGGGTGTTGCGGCAATGTGGGTGGCGTGAGGGGTGCGGCGGCTCGGGCACGGGGCGGGCCGGGGCAGCGCTGCGCAACGACGGGTATGGCGCGGGGCGGGGAAGGGAGTCGTCGGGGCTGCTGGGGTGGCGCGACGACGGGGGTGGTGCAGGGCGGCGGCGGCTCGGGCGCGGGCAAAGAGAGAGAGGGGACAGATAGAGATGTGGGGCGGGGGCGGGCGTCAATGGATTTTAGTTAGGGCACGGTTCTTTGTCGTCTGCTAGCAGACAACAAAGATCCTAGCTAACGGATGTTAGTTTGGCCACTTTCTTTGCCGTCAGCTAGCGGACGGCAAAGAAAGTGTCCGTTAGGTGTTACTCGTTAGTGGGCCACCCTCTTTATTTGACGTCCGCTAGCGGACAATAAAGGGTTGGCTGACGGCAAACATGATCTTTGCTGTTAGCTTCTATTAAGCTGAGGGCAAAGACCTTCTTTGCCGTCAGCTAGTGGACGACAAAGATCTAGCTAATGGCAAAGATCCTGATTCCAGTAGTGATATGTTCTATATGTCATGCAATGTGGTGCTCACTTATTAACTGTTTGGTTAATTAGTTGTCATGTTCAGTTAACTGTTTTGTTCAATTGTGCAAATGTGATGTTCAATTCTTCAGGGTGCAATTTTGTATTGTCTTCCATGTGAGAAATAAATCGAATTTTTCTTTACAAAATACATGAGAAACAAATCCAATTTCTATATTTCCAAGTTGTCAAGAATGCTTGGCTTGGTTAACTGTTTGATCTTCTAGTATGTTATACATTGTGCAATGTGGTGCTCAGTTAACGTTTGGTTCATTTGTTATGGTGTTTAGTTAACTGTTTGGTTCCATTCTGCAATGCGATGTTCAATTGTTGTGGGTGCATTCTGTTATTGTATACCATGTGAGAAATAAATTGAATTTGGCTATACTAAATACATGAGAAACAAATACAATTTCTATATTTCCAAGTTGTTAAGCAAGCTAGGTTTGGTTAACTGTTTGATCTTCTATTAGGAGTATGTTATATTGTGCAATGTGGTGCTCAGTTAATGTTTGGTTCATTTGTTGTGGTGTTTAGTTAACTGCTTGGTTCAATTCTGCAATGCAATGTCCAATTGTCATGGGTAGAATTTTGTATTGTTGTGCATGTGAGGAATAATCGAATTTGGCTGCACTTAATACATAGGAAACATATACAATTGCTATATTTCCTAGTTCTTAATGATGCTTGGTTTGGATAAATGGGTTTTCCATGTGGCTTGAATTAATCTGATGAATCTGCAATGTGCTTATTTTTCATCAACATATTTTACTAATAGCATGCAGACCCTCACTTAACCTGATCACTAACTACCATATATGTGTTGCAGGGAAGCAATGGGAAGCACTGATGTTTACAATCGAGGTTTGCACATGCATGGTCCTTTGTCTAATAGCACATTATTGTGCAATTGCAGGAACCATTCTAATACTTAGGTTTTGAACAATTTGGTCTTGCACATGTAGGTCCTGCTGTCAGAGGTTTTGACCCACACTGTTCGACCATTTTTGCATATGGGGAAATGAGTTGTCCATGAATATTAGTCAAGTCAAGAAACTCAGAAAGATTGTTACGATAAAGAAATTAGCGACAAAAAACAACAAGATCTTTGTCTGCACAATGAAGAAGACATCAGTTCACTACAGGATGGTACTAACTATTATACCTTGTCTTTTTATTCCTTTGCCCCATTTTCAATATAGAGAAGATATTTATGCACATCCTTGTTTTCAGGCCTTTCCGAAACAGTTCACTAATGATTACCTCTCAAACCTCCTGTATGGACAGGAGGCGAGGAAGGTATTCATACAACACCCACGGTTCCATATTCAAGTATTCCCGAAGAGGACGAAGGATGGACGGTCAATCATCCACAGACACTGGCCTAAAGTTGCAAAGACCCTCAACATCAATGAAGGCTCAATATTTGCCTCCGCTTCAGCAGTTTTCCCTATGAGATGCATCTGTCTATGTACCGTCTATGATGCTAATTTCGAGAGGTTCTAGATGTTGCATGTGAAACTTGGTGCTGGTGCAGTTGTGTAATGGGGTAGCTGAGTGCTGAAGCTATATCATGTTGTACTCTAATGTATTTCAATTATGAAATCATGCTTCCTTAATATGGGAATGAAATGTATTATGTGTTTAATATGAATGTCAATTAGTTTAATAAATGGATTATTAAAAATAGGGCAATTAGCCTGCTAATGGATAATTATCCTACTAATTGGTTTTTGCTATTGCAAACGGTTATTGATAAAATACCGTGGGCAATGACCTAAGGCAACACACACAGTTTCTAGGAATAAATCGTGTTGGATCGATGAGCAATCACACACGACATTCTCTTCAAAACTGCTTGCGTTAGGCCACCTTGGGCAAACGTTTACCACATAAAAGCTGTGTGTGATGGATAGCCTTTACCACAAAGGTTCTTCTACGCACCGTGTGTGATGCATTCAATTACGCAAACGATAAAACTATTAATATTGTGTGCGATGGGAACGCCATCACAAACGATTTAACGGGGAAAATTGTGTGGGATGTACATACTAACGGAAACGTATTCCTTGGATGGACTGTGTGACATGTACATATGAATGGAAACGTTTAGCGGGGGCTGACTGTGTGGGATGTACTTATGACCAGAAATGATTTCGCCTGTATAATTGTACTTTTTGAGCACTAATGTACGTATAACCGTATTTGCTCGCTCGCCAGTCGCACACGACCTCATTTTGCCGAGCGTGTGTGCCAGGAGGGCATATGCCCAACAGTTTCTGGGTCATGTGGGAAGGGCCCCCCTATCGCACACATTCACTTGGCAACGGTTCCAAATGCCGTCGCGGAAAGGGGTTTAAAACCGTTTGTATAGCACTGATGCATACCAGTGGGTGTCTGTTGGGTTGGCATGGATAGAGACTAGGATTTGTTACTCCATGTGACGGAGAGATATCTCTGGGCCCTCTCGGTAATACAACATCGTAAAGAGCTTGCAAGCAATGTGGCAAATGAGTTAGTCACGACATCTGGTATTATGGAATGAGTAAAGAGACTTGTCGGTAATGAGATTGAACTAGGTATGGACATACCGACGATCAAATCTCGGGCACGTAACATATTGCTGGACAAAGGGAATTGCATACAAGGTTGACAGAATCCATGACATCGTGGTTCAACCGATAAAAGATCTATGTGGAATATGTAGGAACCAATATAGGCATCCAGGTTCCACTATTGGTTATTGGCCGAAGAGGTGTCTTGGTCATGTCTACATGATTTTCGAACCCGTAGGGTCCGCACGCTTAACATTCGGTGATGCTAGAGTAGTATTGGGATATGCATGTTGGTGACAGAATGTTGTTCAGAGTCCCGGATGAGATCCCAAATGTCACGAGGAGCTCCGCAATGGTCTGGAGGTAAAGATTTATATATGGAAAGTGGCTTTTAGGGTTCGGGAAAAAGTTTCAGTTTTTTTGATATTGTACCAGGAAGCTTTCAGAAGGTTTTGGGAAACTTCTGGGGGAGTTCAGATGTCCACCAAGTGTTCCACCATGTCCCAAGGGCCATCATGGGCTAAGGGGAGGTGCCCTGGCCTTATTGGTCCAGGCGCACAAGTCCCTCAAGGCCCATGTGGCTTGGGATAGGTGAAAAGTCCACCTGTATATGAAAAAGGAGGGAATTGGAGTAGGAGTCGAACTCCTCCCCCTTGGTGCGCCCCTAGGCTTGGAAGGCTAGCCACCACGCCCCTCCACCTATATATAGAGGGGAGGGGGTGCCCCCAAGAGGACACATAAGCCCTTGGACCTCCTCTCTCTCCCATTACTTTGTAACCCCTCCGTCTTCATTGTTTCGGTAGCACTTAGCGTAGCCCCGCCGGAATCACTCCACCACCATCACCATACACTGTCGTGCTATCGGTGATCCCATCTAATTCTCCACCCTCGCTTGCTGGATCAAGGAGGAGGAGATGACATTGATCTGTATGTGTGCTGAATGCGGAGGTGCCTTCTGTTCCGTGCTTCATCGGTTTGGATCACGATTGGATCATGACGAGTATGACTACATCAACCGCGTGATATATGCTTCCTCTTAACGTTCTACGAGGGTACGTAGACACACTCTCCCCTATCATTGCTATCTTCTCCTAGATAGATCTTGGGTGTTCGTTGGAATTTTTTTGATTTTAATGCTTCGTTCCCCAACATGTAAACCCATTCATATTTTAATATTGCATATTACCTACTGTATTCTAACTTCACCATGGCTTATACCTATAGATTCATCTAAGCAAGCAAACAATGCAACAAAAATAGAATCTATCAAAAATAGAACAGTCTGTTGTAATTTGAAGAATGACTATACTTCTATAACTCCAAAAATTCTGAAAAATTAGAACAACGTGGGAAACTTTTGTTTCAACCATGTGTAAAATCTTTAGATAATTTTGCTACTGCGCGCAAAACTTTATGTTTTCTCTCATAATCAAAGAAATTATCATCAAAATCATCCCAAAGGCTTTACTTGGCACAAACACTAATTAAAATACAAAAACACAACCAAAACAGTAGCATAATTGTGTTCATAGCAAAAAAAACATAAAAGAAACAAGAAAAATTAAGATAACTATTGGGTTGACTCCCAACTAGGCTATTGTTTTACGCCCCTAGCTAGGCGTAATGCATAGTTACAAGTGTTGTCATCCTTGTTCTTCTTATCTAGAGATGTTTCTTTATCAAGACGCTTTTCCAAAATAACATGG
This sequence comes from Triticum aestivum, assembly GCF_018294505.1. NCBI lineage: Eukaryota > Viridiplantae > Streptophyta > Magnoliopsida > Poales > Poaceae > Triticum > Triticum aestivum. Next base: position 154,031,772 of record NC_057807.1, read on the forward strand.
AACACATCATCAACAAAAATCTTAGAATGATTAAGTTGGCAAGCTTCAAACCCTTCTTGGTTCCCTTTTACAATCCAAGAGTACTGTTTATTAATATCATTGAAAACTTGTTTTATGATGTTTAAAGGAGGAACTTCCTTTTTGGTATTCTCATCAAAAGTGGTTATCACGAAATAAATATCTCAACAAGTAATCTTCATTATATAAAATCTCATCTATCACCAGTTTTTCATGATTCATACCATAAAAATCAAAGATCTCTCTAGCTTCTCGCACTATGTAATCAGATTCATTCATGGGGATAAGGGTAGCTATCTTTTTAGCCTTAAGATTCTTTATCAACGGCAACTCATAAAACAATATTTCCAAAGTGGGATGGGTGCAAATAAATCTTCTCTCAAGATTAAGAACTAATGCGAAAATAGCTTCGACATAATTTTGGTTCTTTTAAGAATAGGAATATCATCACATCCAAAGTTCACTATAGGAATCAGGCACTTTGCCGTCTGCCATGTCTGACGGCAGAGGCATGCCTGGCGGACGGCAAAGGCCTTTGCCGTCAGCCAGCAGACGGCACCACGTCAGGCTGAATGAACTATGACAAAGGGCACTTTGCCTTCTGCTGGCGGACGACAGAGTTGCAAAGGTCTTTGCAGTCTGCCAGGAGACGACAAAGGGCATGGATGGCAGAGTTTAGGGTTAGGTCTGTTAAGTGGTTAACGGCGTGCTTTGCTGTCTGCTGGCAAACGGAAAAGGACTTTGCATCTTTGCCGTCTGCCAGCAGACAAAAAAGTGCCCAAATAGGCCCGCCCAGGTGCCACCCCAGGTAGCTGCCACGTGGCTTGCTATGCCATCTGCTGGAAGACGGCAAAGATGCAAAGTTCTTTGCCGTCTTCCAGCAGATGGCAAAGCAACCATATAGGCTAGCCCGGTGCCCCCAGGTTTCACAGGTAGCTGCCACATGGTAGCTTAGCCGTCTGCTAGCTGATGACAAACATCTTTGCTGTTTGCTAGCTGACGGCAAAGTGCTTGTATTGCCCCTGTTTTTTCTTAAATTCAATCAATTTCACAGATACATATATATATAGGGTGGGTCTATTATGATAACACCCTTAAGAGTCTTAATCTGCACATCAGTTTCTTATTCTGCTAACAACCCCGATGACCGCACCCCCAATCCCCACTACCTTCCTTAACCCACCCCCACCTTCTTCGCCTCGCGGCCAGCAGCGTGGCCCCGCTCCTCCACCCCACGTTCCTCCCTCGCAACCGGCAGGGGCACGCGCCGCTACTCCCCCCACCACGCGCACCTCTTCCTCCTGGTTGGGCCGCCAAGCCTCTTCATTCCTCCCACCCCCGCCGTGCGCCCCACATCTCCCATCCTCGCCTGTGGTGAAACCCACCACCTACCGCCACCAAACCGAGGCCGGCCCTGCCACCGATGGATCCGGCCAGGGACTTGACCTCCCTCACGTCAGATCCAGCTGACCATGACGGTTGTGGATCCCCCTCCCCCTACCCTGCCTTTCTCCTTCATCGCCGCCCCACCCTACCTGGCTTCTTCCCCCGCCGCCGCCCCCCACCAGCATCTGGCATCTTCCACCGCAGGCGCCCTGCACCAGTCGTCTCCCTCCCCACCTTCTTCCACCTCAAGGAGACGGGATCCGGGCCGGCAAAACATGCCCTTGCGCGGCCACGACCAGCCCCAGCTGCGACATCCGGCGACGACATCCCGGTACATGGCGGCATGCTAGGAGATGGATCGCAACGGAGTGGCGGTCGTCCATGCCGTCGCGATGCGGGGTCGTGCTCCTCCTGGAGATCAGCCCGGTAGGCGGCGCCGGCCAAACCTCCCCTAACCCCGGATCCACACCTCCCCGGCGGGGATCAGGTGGAGCGAGGCCAGGTCGATGCGGGTGGTGCCTGCCTTGCACTACAGATCCCCACGGCGGTCCCTCCCCGCGTCGACGAGCACCATGATGGCGAGATCTCGCCTAGCCCTCCCTTCCTCTGCTTCCTCTGCTCGCCGGTAAGTGCAGTGCACACGGGCGCCCTTTTGCACTTCTTTTTAGCACCTCACTTGTTGTTTTCAAAGTGGCCCCTTACAGTACACTTTGTTGCACCCCCGCAGGTCTCTCCCCCCCCCCAATCTGCAGATCACCGGCAGCGCCCCATTCCATGCCGCAGTTTGTTTCGGTCGTCCACACCATAGATCATGGAGCCATGGTCCATGCAGTCGATTTTGCGTGCAGTTACAGTCAACCCCACGGGCATAGGAGGACATGGGCAGTGCATTTTGGAGTTTTTATCCATTCCAGAGTTGCGGTGCAGTTTGGAGTTTTGTGTGTGTTGAGAAGCTACAGAAAATTGCACTCTGACTAAGTTTCTCAAGTGCAAATAATGTTATTACATTCAGTTTTGGTTATGCATTGGCAGTGCGGTACTTCAGTGCTAAATTTGGCGTAGTGGACGGCAATGTGTGTGTGTGTGTGTGTGTGTATGTATGTGAGTCTGTACAGTGTTGTTTGGCTCCAGTTTTGGTTACTCAGCGTGTTAGTTTTGTTACTCATCGCCTGTAGTTGTGCAGATTCCGCACCACACATGAGGGTTCCTCCGGGCATCAGCTTGGCAGTCTACATGGCTCGGTTGTGAACTTGTGTGCAATTCAATAGCTGTGGATGGTGTCATGTTTTATAGATTTTTCTCTATCGCAGACATGTATGCATGTATGTAATGCGAAGAGTCCCAGGTCAACGGCGGATGTAGCACATGCAGTTCGTATGGTTGTGTGGTGCGCTCAAATATTTTTCTTCTAGCTAATTTTTTCTGTATGATATTTTCTGTATCGAAGAGGTTCACTTTTGTTCCACAAAGAGGTTCACTTTTATTCGGTGCAGTGCACTACTCCCATGCTGTGCGGACAAATATTTTTCTACTAGCTGATTTTTTGTATGATTTTTTCTATGTCGAAGAGGTTCACTTTTATTCGGTGCAGTGCACTACTCCTATGTTGTGCGGTCAAATATTTTTCTACTAGCTGATTTTTTTGTATGATATTTTCTGTATCGAAGAGGTTCACTTTTGTCGCACAAAGAGGTTCACTTTTATTCGGTGCAGTGCACTACTCCCATGTTCTGCGGTCGAAAAAATTTCTACTAGCTGATTTTTTTGTATGATTTTTTTTGTATCGAAGAGGTTCACTTTTGTCCCACAAAGAGGTTCACTTTTATTCGGTGCAGTGCACAGTGCACTACTCACATGCTGTGCGGTAAAAAAATTTCTACTAGCTGATTTATTTGTATGATTTTTCTGTATCGAAGAGGATCACTTTTGTCCCACAAAGAGGTTCACGCTTATTCGGCGCAGTGCACTACTCCCATGCTATGAAGTTCAGAGCAAACGGCAATGATGTAAAAGAAAAAAGAACATGCATCTCACTTCATCAACATTGACGGTTCACTTTGATATATGCCGCGGTTCAGTTGCCCTCATTTAGGTGGTCTACTCTCATTCGCAACAAAGTTAGAAAAAATACAAAAAAAACTCAGAGCAAATTTACGTCCGACAAAAGGAAACCATGCGGTGCACTTGCCCGTCTGATGCAGTGCGGTTTCCTGTCCGAAGCAGTGCGTTATTCTATCCGATTCGGTTCACTCGTCGATTTTAGTGTCGTGAAAAACAGAGTGTCCGCATTTCGGTAATTTTAAAACTGCTCTTAAAACGTAAGGAATTAGAGAAAGTGTTCTATGTGAAAAATTTGTGCCTCGTTGATATCTTTCCAACGGCATATCATTTGAATCATTTCGACAACCGGTTTGTAAAAATTTGGCGAAAAACGGCCGCTGCCTCTCGTCGTCAGCCGCACGATTTTTAAAATTAACTAAAAACCATAAGGAGTCTCAAAAACATTTCAACATATGAAAGTTGCGCCTTATCCGTAGCTTTCCAACGGCATATCATACGCCTCATTTCGACAAACGGTTAGAAAACTGGAGCGAAAACAGTAGCGAAAATTAAAAAAAATTGGAAAACAGAATTCAACGATTTAGTAAATTTGAAACTGCTCTTAAACCGTAATGAATTAGAGAAAATAATAGATATGAAAAAGATGCGCCTCGACGATATCTTTCCAACGGTGTATCATTTGCTTCGTTCCGACGAGCGGATCAGAGGAAATCACGAAAAAACGCTTGTTGCCACTGGTCATGGGCCGCACCATTTTCAAAACTGCTCTTAAACCGTGTGGAATCTAGAAAAGTGTTCAACAGGTCAAAGTTGTGCCTAATCCAGAGCTTTTCAACGCTATATTACACGCCTCATTCCGATAAACGGTTAAAAAATTAGAGCAAAAACAGTACCAAAAAAAACGCGTGCAGTTTTTTTCGACGAGAAGTTCACTCGTGTGAGTACTGCAGCACACTTGGTTTAAAAAATGGCGTGCACTTGCATTGAGCATGCAGTGCGGAAGTGTTATCAAAATAGTTATTCTGCTAATATTAGCAGAATTGACCGTCTGTGTATACATACATATATATAGTTATTCTGTATACATATATATATAGGGCTGCACTATTCTGTTACCGGTAACAGAATATTATTCTGTTACCGGTAACAGAATATTATTCTGTTACCCTCGCGCCCTATATAGAGGCGTGTCCATTTTATTCCTCCTGCCGCCGCCCGAACCCAGCTCTGCCCAGCGCGCCGCCCCGATCCCACCTCCACCCAGCGCGCCGCCGCCCCGATCCCACCTCCACCCAGCGCGCCGCCGCCCCGATCCACCGCCACCCTGCGCGCCACTGGCTCTATCCCCCTCCTCCTAGAGCGCCTCTGCCAATCCCCCTCCTCCCAGCGTGCCTTCCGTCGCCGACCCCTGCCCCCAACTTGCCTCCTGCCGATGACCCGCCTCCATCCGCCGGCGTGCTTCCCTCGCCGTCCGCGGCGCGCATCCCTCTCTGTCTATCTCCGGTGCGCCGCCTCACCCGACGACCTGCGCACCAGTGCACCACCACCCCTACACCGCCATGGCCGGCCGCCAAGATCCAAGGCTGAGGAGGACCTATGAGTCTTGCTCGCCGGAGCTAGGCTGCTCGCCAGCCACCTTCCTCCCTTGCACTCTCCCGTTGCCTTCCTCGTGGCGCTCCGTCTCTGGCCGCCTTCCTCCCGATGCTCCGACCGCTCCCTCCCACGCACGCCGGCCGACCGCATCCCTGCTTCCATCAGCTCCACCTCGACGGAGCCGTCAGTCCACCAGAGTACAGGTAGCCGGTTCACCCGACTCGATCCAAAAATCTTCTTTTTTAGTGGATGTGCTTATGCCTGAGTGGATGTGCTGCCCTCAGTTCTCTCTCGACAAATCCAGCAGTGCGGGTTCTCTGGTGCGCCAAGTATTGCCGGCGGCGATGCTTGCATCATGGCCCATTGAGTAGATGCAATTTTCCTGGTTTTCATAGACAACATGGATCTTAGTTCAGCTACAGAAACCATGCAGGTTCAGTGATAATGGTACCATAAGTTCGGACAAGAAAACAAATAAGAACTAAAACAGAAAATTTTAAATTCTACAAGTTCAAGTGCTCATCCACACATGATAATTCAAGTTGGTAAAAGTTTAAAATGGTAAAAAGTTCAAGTTGGAAAACAAGAGAAATCTAGAATATTTGTTGCAAAAAAATTGACCTAAAAAAAGAAACATGCAAAAAAATATTGGCAAAAAAATAACATTCAGTTCAACAATAAAAACCATGCAAGTTCGGGGCTAGGATACAGTACACTGTTGAAAACTTACGAGAAAAAAATTACCCAAAAAATAGAGCAAAATCTAGTTAGTGAAAACACACTTAGTACAAACCCGTGTAAACTTCAGTACAAGTATACTTTTTTGGAACCATTCAAAACTACTGTACAAAAAATAGCTCAGTACAAACATACACGTATATTAGTACGATTACTCTGTTTTTCAGACGAGAAAACAGCAGGATCCATCATGACGTATTCGAAATTACTCTTAAACGGTTGCGAAGTAAAGAAAACGTCCAACATGACTAAGTTTCGCATTTTCAATAGCTATCCAACGGTATATTATTTGCCCCGTTTCGACAAACTTTTTAAAAAACCGCGTTCGAAATCAATTTTACCATATTTGAATTTGTATTTAAACCGTAAAGAATTAGAAAAAACTTTCTATACGCAAAAGTTGCGCATTTTCCATAGCTTTCCAACGCCGTATCATTTTCGTCAATCCGACAAACCGTTTGCAAAAAATCGCGAAAATAGGTTCCGCCAAACATTTCACCGTTTTTCAAATTACTTTTAAATCATATAGAATAAGAAAAAAAACAATACATATATGGAAGATGCGGATTTTCACCAGCGTTCCAACGCCATCTTATTTGCTCAATTCCGACAAACCGTTTCAAAATTGCTCTTAAACCATAATGATTTTGCAAAAACGTTCAATATACTTGAAATATGGTTGTCAAGAGCTTTCCAACAATATATTACACGCCCCGTTCCGACAAAAAATTTACAAAAAGTTTTTGAACTAAAGAAGACGATCTGTTAAACACAACTGAAAGCATCAGTTCAACCGCTTCAAAAACATCAGTACAACCACCTGAATCCGTCAGTTCAAAAAGGGTAACAGAATAATATTCTGTTACGCGTAACAGAATAGCCCAGATGTATATATATATATACAGAATAACTATATATATGTACACACACACACACACATATATATATATATAGAGAGAGAGAGAGAGAGACACACACACACACATCCATTTGGAAATACTTATACATACCAACTCAAAAGTCCATATCCGACATATATTCAACAACAAGCATACAATGGTTTCATCCATACATACATATATAGGTAGCAAGTTTCACATTATTCATCCTACAAAATTAAAACAAAAATGAAGGACAAGGAGAAGAGTAGACTCCATCAACGCAAGCTTCCGTGATCTAAAGCAAATCTGCAAATTGGGAGAGAATAAAGTTAGAAGAAGAAGAAGAAGAAGAAGAATTTTTCTTCTCTTTCTTTCTCTCCTCTTCTTTATCTTCTTTTTCTTCTTCTAACTAAGGTAACCTAGGTAATTATGCCTTTTTTTAGCTAAGCTAGGTAAAAATGCTAAGTGTAGGTCATTTTAGAGCTAAGCTAGGTAAATAGGTCATTTTGGAGCTTAGTAAGGTTATTATGTCATTTTCGAGGAAAATAAGCTAAATATATGTCATTTTGGAGGTATCCAAGATTATTATGCCATTTTTGACCTAAGTATGCTAAGTATGTCATAAATGAACTAAAGAAGCTAAGTATAAGTCATTTTTAGCTAACCTAGGTAGTTATGCCATTTTTAGCTAACTAAGCCTATTTATTCATTTTGGAGGACAAAATGGTAAGTGTAGGTCATTTTAGAGCTATCCTAGTAAAATCGGTCATTTTTGAGCTAGGTAAGATTATTTTTTCATTTTGGAGGAAAATAATTTAATGATATGACAGTTTGGAGCTAAACCAAGGTTATTATACCATTTTTACCTAAGTAAGCTAATTATGTCATAAATGAACTAAAGAAGCTAAGTATAGATCACTATTGAGCTATCCTAGGTAGTTATGCCATTTTAGCTAACTAAGCATATTAAGTCATTTTGGAGGAAAAAATGCTAAGTATAGGTCATTTTATAGCTATCATGGGTAAAATATGTCATTTTGGAGCTAAGTACGGTTATTATGTCATTTTCGAGGAAAATAAGCTAAGTATAGGTCATTTTGGAGTTAAATAGGTCATTCTTAAGCTAAGTATGCATTTGTTAAGCAAAACACTTGGGAAAACTTACCATCATCACGGAGGTGAATGACCGGTCGGGGTTGCGCGAGTGCCAGACGGAGAAGGATCGGTCGATGCTTGTCGGGAGGCATGCCACACCAAAGATCATTTGCAATGTCTCGTTAGCATGATGCAACTCAAATGTGAATACGAGTAACTAATGACCATTCAAATGAAACTCACCGTGGGCGCTATACCAATCTAGGGCATCGGCGGAGGGGTTTGACCATTGCTCTGGCACACGGACTGTACATTTTGTTTTCACGAGTCAATCATATTACTTAGTAATGAAACAAACTTTACGTGCATGATTTGGCTAATATGAAGGAGCAACTTACCACATGGAGCTCGTATAGGTCCCGATGTAACGCGTCATTCCGGTTCCTCTCCTTCTCCAATAGCCTAGCTGTCCTCTCATCCATGTCCCTCCCCCTCTCTGCCGCCTGCCTGTTTGCCTCCGCCAGAATCTCCTGGACCCTAGCCTCGATGGCGAGCTCCATTGTCCGTGGACGAGGCCTTATGTTAGGATCGGAACTCGTCTGGCGTTTCTTGATCTCTGGGAGAGTTCTAGGACAACGTATCAGTCTATCCCCAATGGCTACCTAGCCATGGTACCTCCCGCCACCAGATAACATCACAAGCTGTGGATCAAAAGGACTCTGGCTCGGGTTGAAGTCCTCCCCTTTCCTCGTCTTCCCAACGTCTCTGTACCTCACGAGCTTGTTGTGGGAGGAGATGTTGGTGAACCTCTCTGGATGATCGAGGTTAAACTCAGAGAATGCCTTGGCCTTCTTGTACGGGCAGTATGGGCCATGGCATAGAGGTCGAATAGCGGTGGCACCTCCTTATTGTTGTGTCGCGCCTAAAAGAGAGGAACAAAATATTAGTTAAGGGCTCAAGCTAGCATGAAGAATGAAATTGCATGAATCATGAAGCAAACCACATACCCACTTATCCCCGTACTCAATCAGGTTGGAGCTCCCTTGATGGCGTGGCACACCTTGCATTTGGGCATGCTTATCCTTGGCCTTGTTGTGGACGGCTAGCCATTGGGGAGAGCACCACTCATCCACCAACGCCTCCCAATAGTCCATCCTATCTGCACACCATCTCGGGGGCACCTAAGTTGGTCAAGAGAAATTTCGGTGCTACGCCTATGAATCAAATCAAGAAAACTAAGTAGAATGCCTTAAGAATAGGTAATTACCTTCATATACTTCTGCTTACTCAGAAACTTAACACGGCACTTCGTCTTGGACCTCTTAATGTTAGTCGAGGCGTAGTAGTCTAGAACAGCCTGCACCCGAGCCTCGTCCGTAAGTTTGGAAGTTGGCGGTTGCACTCGGCTTCGACAACAATAGCCGCGGCCGCCTCATGTTCCTCAAGACACCTGTAGAAGGTCTGCAGTCAAACAAGACAACACTAATTAATTAGTACAATCACTAGGTACTGTTAATTTTTAATTATGTAAATGAGAAATTACCCAAAACGTCCGGATCACAATGTCGGCCACCGTCTCGCACAAGACATTGTGAATCCTCTCCTATGGAGGGGCCGGGGAAGCCAAGTACAACTCCCAGCTCAGTGCTAGATGTGGAACCTAACCCTCACCGGGCAACGTGACCCACCCCAGGAAGTTCTACCGGCAAAGCACACCAAGGACCTTGTTGGGCATGCGAACACCAGGGGCAGGTTTCCAACCCCTGCAGTATGACAAGGCCAACACATTGGAGAGTAATTTGAAGAAATGTGAAGGAGAAAGTTTACAAAAGAGTAAATGCACTTACTTCTCCTCATTAGGCTCAATCAACCACCTCTGATCGCGGGTCGTCGACACAGGCAGGAGCTTTGTACCACCACACTGGTAGAACTTGCCCCCCTCAACCAGCTTGTGCTCGCTATAACTATCCTTAGAAAAGCTGTCCTTGCCACCATCAGCATGGCCACTAGCCTCCGGAGTCATGTGGGACGAAGACTCTGGGACCGGGGTCTCGTGGGACGAAGACACTAGGACCCGAGTCTCGTGGGACGAAGACTCTGGACGCGAATTTTGTGGGACGAAGGCTCGGCGACCCGAGGCTCATCGGCCCGAGGCTCGTGGACCGGAGTCCGAGACGGGTCCACCTTAGACGGAGCAGTCCTATGGCCGGGAGAATCAGCTGGGGGTGGCGGCGAGGAAGCCGTAGAATCCTTCCTACCTCTCCCGCCGCCACATCCACCTCTAGCACCCCTCTTCGTCAGCCGAAGAAGAAGCGCCCACCGGTGGTGTTTGCATACTGTCTATCAGCACTCTCCGATGGTGCTGGGGTGGAATGGAAGCACCCCCCTCAGCACGCGCCAAGGAAGAATGCTCGGAGCGCTCTCAACTCGTGCCCACCATCTGTCGACACCTGTAATGACAAAGAGTAAATGAAAGTAGTACAACATAAACATAATAAAAAATTTAAGTGTATCATCATCATGAACATAATAAAAAATTGAATACCTAATAACATGAACTAATTAATATATATATATATATATATATATATATATAAGTGTGTGTGTGTACATAATAAAAATCGAATACCTGACATTACTAATATTACTCTTCATCGTCTATATATGCTTCGGATCAATAAATGCATCATCATCATCACTATTAGTAATGACGTGCTCATCATCATCATCATCATCATCATCAATAAATGCATCAACATGTGGAAGGGCTCCTTTACGTAATCGGTCAAGCATTGCCAGGTCATCCACAACAGTAACCTCTTCTAGTTCTGGCTCTTGTTGTTCCGACTCAAGGGTGAAGTCGGATTCATTGTTGTTGTCTACTTCAATGTTCTGGGGTGAAGTAGAGCGGTTCTTGAAATGTTTTTTTGGAAAGATGTGTTTCTTGGAAGAATTCTCCTTCATATGTGTTTGGGTTAATGTGAGGTTCATAATCCTCTTCATTGGGGGGAGGTGGTCTAACACGTGGTGGCACTTCATAAATGACATCCCAACCATTGATATTTGGATCACTTTGACATGCCCACGGTAGATAGAAAACTTGGGTTGCCTGTTGAGCCATAATATAGACACCGGGAACATCCAAATGGGTGCTTTGTTTGATTTCCACTAGCCCTATATGTTCTCAAGTCCTTATAGTCTCCTTCTGCTGGAACCAATAACAATTGAAGACTACGACATTTGGTGGGTTTGCACCATAGAATTGAAGTTCATAAATTGCTTCAACTCTTCCATAATACTCGGTATCTCCTTCGCTGATAGCAGAGACACAACAATTTGTAGACTTTCGGTTGGCCATAGATAGCTCTTTGCCGTAGGTACGAAAGTGATACCCGTTGATGTCGTATTTGTCAAATGAATGGACCTTAAAGTCAAAACCATTAGTGACTTGTCTCAAATTGGCATCCATAAACTCTGAATTATCCTACAAGTTTAATATGAAACGATTGTTGCATTAGCGGCAAATTAGACGAAGAAATGAAATGGTCTAATGGAAATTACCATTTGTTTGAACCAAGACATGAAACCAGGATAGCCGCCTCCATGCTTTGCCAGAAGCTCACACTCTTTGATGGAATCCTTTTGGATCACCGCTCCATACGAGAATTTGCTGATGAATCGACTGTATCAAATTTATCCGGGAATAAGAGCAATTCAAAGGAAATTGAAGTTGCGAAACAGTGTACCGAGAACTACTTGATGTACGGTCGCACTTCTGTTAGGTTGTTGAAGATATACAAAGAAATGGTCCACCATTCTTCAACATCCAACGTTAAGGCATTAGAAGCACCGACTGGTGCGAGATCCCCTTTGAATAGGCTGAGGTTGGATCCACCCTTTTTAGGGTCACCAACATTTTACCGAGGCTTTAGATTATGCAAATGGCGATTTTTGGCTTCGTAGTATGCTGTCACGAAGTTTGCCGCCTCCTTAGTAATGAATGCCTCGGCCATTGATGCTTCAATTATACGTTTATTTTTACATTTTGCTCAAAGCGTCCTCTGCATCCTCTTAGTTGCGTAGTACCAACGATTTTCCATGGGCGTCCCCAATCTTGCCTCGATCGGGAGATGCAAAATCAAGTGCTGCATTGGATTAAAGAAGCCTAGCGAAAAGATATTCCCCAAATTGTTGATCAACTCCGGCGCAAACTCTTCCATTTCTTCTAGCATGCCAGGCGATAGTTCTTTCGCACAAAGAACACGGAAGAAATAACTCAGCTTTGCCAGTACTGGACATTCATCCTCAGGGATGAAGCCACGCAACATCACCGGCATTACCCGCTCAATCCATATCTGCCAATCAGGACTCTTGAGACCAAATATGTTCAACTTTTCAAGACTCGCTCCCCTCTTTAGATTCGCTGCATACCCATCGGGGAACATCAACTGCATTTTCACCCACAAGATAATGTCCCTCATAGCTGGATACTTTGCATTTGCCAGTACTTCGGCTTTGTCTACTTCTGCTTTCCTTTTGGTGGTTGCATGTTTTGTAACGATCTATCACATTGCGCCTCCAGATTAACTCTAGCCTTAGTATTATCCTTTGACGTCCCCTCTATGCCGAACAATGTACCAAAAAGTGCCTCGCGATATTCTTTTCAGTGTGCATCATGTTGATGTTGTGTGGGCAAAGGAGGTCTTTGAAGTAAGGCAGATCCCACAAGAATGTCTTGTGAGTCCAGGTATGTTTTGAATTATACCCCTTGAAATACCCTGGACGCTCTGGATCTGGCTCGAGAGCGTTTAACTGATCCAGGGTCTCTTGGCCTGTCAACGCAAGTGGTGTAGAGTTTTTGACAACTCTACCTTTGATGAAGTTCTTCTTGTCTTTCCTGAACTTATGACGAGGATCCAGGAACTGTCTATGCAAGTCGAAGCAAGAAAACTTGCGACCAGCCTGAAGCCAATAAAACTCAAGAGCTCTCTTGCATGTGGGGCACGGGAACCTTCCATGCACACACCAGCCAACGAATAGCACATACGCCGGCAAGTCATGCGTCGAGTACATGTACCAGACACGCATTATGAAGTTCTATTTGCTAAAGGCGTCGTATGTCTTGAACCCCTTATCCCAGGCTTGTTGCAATTCGTCCTTCAGCGGCTGCATGTACACATTCATATTCTTCCCCGGATAGTTGGGCCCTAGAATTATCAACGTCAGGAAAATGTTCTTTCTTTGCATAATCTGTCCGGGGGTGGAGATTGAGTGGAATGACAAATACAGGCCAACAATTGTATTGGGATGCTATCAGACCAAACACACTGAACCTATCCGTGTCGATGGCGACTCGAGGATGCTTTGGATCTGCCGCTTTTTCCTCATGTAATGCATCAAAGCGCTTCCACACTTCACCGTACGATGTGTGCACCATCATCAGCTTCCCATCTACATTTAGTTGGGTTCTTTTGCCCGTTTTGTGCCATGTCATCTGTCTGGCCGTCTCTTCGACCATGAGAAGACGTTGAAGTCTTGGAACGATTGGCATATACCGAAGAACATTAACGGGGATTTTGGTCTACGTCTTCTCACCCATACCATTGTCTACCACAACATACCTGGATGACTTGCAAATGGGACAATAGTTCAAGTCCGCATACTAATGCCTAAATAAGGCACATCCTTTCTCACATGCATGTATCTTCTCATAGGGATCTTAAGAGCACGGAGGATTTTGTCTGACTGGTATATGTTTGTAGGTAGTACATGGCCTTTGGGTAGAAAATGTCCAAATACTGTCATCATCGCGTCGTAGCATTCTCTGTCCAAGTTGAATTGAGCCTTTAGAGCCATTATTTGTGAGATGGCATCCAACTGACAAAGCTCAGTGTGCTCGTGGAGAGGACGTTTTGAAGGCTCCAACATATCATTGAAAGCTTTTGCAGATTCCTCCATCTCATCGTCCGAGTCCCGAGCATCATCAAAGTTTTGCACCATGTCTTCCATACCAGTACCATGCTCATCAGTGCAATGACAAACCACCTCGGCTCTTGGACATCGGGCCGACTCACCATGAAATGTCCAGACCGTATAACCAGGTGTAAAACCAAACTTCTGCGGTGTTTACTCATTTCAAGCTCGTCCATACTTTTATAGTTGTTGCACCGGGCACAGGGGCACCAGCTTATTTTCTGGCCATTTGCAAATGGGGCCCTCACAAACCCACTGGTTTTTGTTAACCATTCATCGGTCATGTCTTCCTGACTAGTGTAACCGGTGTACATCCACACACGATCACTCATATTGCGTAGCTACTGGACACACAAGAAATATATACATAATCCAGCAAACGATATCCATCACTTAATGGAGTTTGTCACTTTTATTGCATCCATGCAACCTAGACGCTAATAGGTAAAGATAGGTCCTAGTCCCACCCGAGTATGTGTAGATTGGGTTCGTTTTCCCATGCGCTGCTCCAGATCCGACGCAAAATTTTGGTAGCACCTCCCCTCTGTTCTCCCGATACACGTCTAGGCAATAAGCAGAGAGGATGTGTACCTGGGGAACAACAGGGAGGCGCTGACAAAATTCTACATCTGATCCGGAGCAGAGCATATGGGAAAATGAACCCAATCTACACATACTTGGGCTGTCCATGGATAACGTTGGACAATCCGAAATAATCACGGTTATAAATATGGAAATGCATGCATATTTATAGATGTAACCCTATCGAACAGGAGACACATAGTGGTCACACATACTAATGATCGAAGACACCTATAGGTAGCAAGTTTCATCGGCACGAAGACCGGAACATAGCAAACGAAGGGGGGAGGAGGAGATGTAATTTGTGCTCACCCACGAATGCAGGGGCGGAGCTTGTTGAACGCACAGGGAGGTCGTCGAACACCAGACCCTCGCAGCGACGAAACAACTGCACATTTAAAATCACCTAATCAACACAAATATGATGTTTTTTATAACAAAATCAAAAAATATCTTATATTTACTAATTGAAGGCACCATACGAGACACCACGTTAAACAGTGAAATTAAAGAAAATTGACCGTCCGTTTAATATATAATGTGTGTATAGCCGTTGGATGAAACATGAGGAGGCCAGACGTGGTCTCCTATCCCACGAGTCTCTCCACTTGGAGTCTCCCATCCCACGTACATGTAAATGAGTCTTCCTCCACTTGGACTCTTTCCCGTTTCCCTTAAATCAGGAAAAAAATGTGATTAGTTATACACGGGACATCCTCCACTTGGTACCTATCCATGTCGTCTCTCTCACGTTAATCCTGGGCAAAAAAACTATAAAATAAAAATGTTGGCCTTTTATTTTTATTCTCAATCGCCACGTATCGTACTTTAATTGTCCAAAAAGAAAAATACACATAGTCTCCATTGAAATGTGGTTTCATTGGCAATACAAACACATGCATGGTTGTATATATTAGGTGTTTTCCGTTCTCCAGGCTATCTCCTCGGCGCAAGGCCATCCCATAGATCTTAATTCTTCTAGCACGCATCTCCGGCTTCATGCTGTCGACAACAACTTCTACAACATCTCTCATCGTCCGCAACGGATAGCACCTTCCCTCGCTCCCATCACAAACGGGTCGCCGTCCTGTCCGATCGGGTCTAATCACAAAGGTTTGGACAAATAGCTCTCCTGTACAGGTAACAAACACATAAGCATCCTCATAGGTATTCCTAACTATCTCTTTGATGTTGCAGCTCAATGACGAAGTCTTCCATGGCATACAAAACCTTTTGTCAGATCAATACTAGCAGTAGAGGAAAGGAATTAACAATCAAGGCAAGATTAACAAGATTGGGATTTCATATTGATCGGTAATGGTGAAATACTTAGTCTACGCATGGTCCTTATTGATGAAGAGGTATTATGGTTCCCTCATAGAAATTACATCCTTTCTTGATTTTTTTTATAATTTAGCTTCAATCTACATGCTAATCTACATGCAAATTACAAATACAATTGAAGGGGACAATGTTGCATGGAGTTATCAATAAGGCACGTATCAAAAAGTTAAGGTCATTAATTCAAGAAGGCAATGTGTACCTCATTAAAAATGTGAGTCATTCCAGCAGCAGCAAAATCCTATATGAGATGATGATTAACTTCTCACCCACAAGAAATATAGAGGAGACTGAACGAAGATAATGAAGACATTCCAAAGCATGGTTTCAACTTCTCAAGCGTGGAGGTACTCTCCCAAAGAGTAAGCATTGACACTTATCTCTTAGGTATGATATCAATGAACTTTTAAGATACAATATGCCATACTTCTTCATGACATGTATAAAATGCCATCTGCAACACACATAGGACCAAGTGAAGAAACTAAAACATATCTTGGGCCCTCCAGAATCCATGATATTTTCCTTCTAATCGAGTAAGCCAAAAAATACATCTTATTTGCAGCGAAGTTTCTCAAGTCATGTCTTCATGTTTTACTTTTTGTTGACAGAGACAGCTGATCTAATTGATGTCAAGTCAATAGGGAATGTCATTACAAGTACATCGACAACAGTGAGGAAATTTGGCAGTATGTCTTCTTTCAAATTTTAATTACTTATTTTATTATCTCTCTGTTTGGTTTTACATAGGAAAATGATTATTTGAACCACTATGCAGGATATTCTCTATCGTCAAATAGTGCAACTCAAGTTTTTATAAATTTAGATATTCCTGAGAGTATGGATGTACAAAATAGGTAAGCAAAATTCCTACAAATATTGCCCATTTAACGTCAATGTCAGTACTACTTACCCTGGCTCATAACTTTTTGTCTCCAAATAACATTTGTTCCAAAAATATATCAAAGAACTACATGTTTGAGGAGAACCATCTAAAAGGGACACTGGAAGAGCAAATGCGCTACAATAGAAAAATTTAGAAGAGTTAAATGGCATTCTGTTAGACTCATCAAATCAGGTTTGTAATCCAGCGATAATAATGAATTGTTTTTTCCCACACAGAAGCATAAATATATTTATATTACTCTACAGGGAAGTATATTTACCATGGAAGCAGTAATTAATGATGTTAATGCAAGATATGGTTGGTACTACATATCATGCAGCGGAAATAATTGCAAGAAGCGACTTGAAAAGAGAATTGATTACTACTATTGTACCAAATGCGATAGGAAAGCTCAACCCAAACCACGGTAAAAAATTTAACATATCTCTATCTTAATAGTTTTAATAGAATAATTTTTAAATTAATTCACTACATATTTTGCAGATATAAGATTAAGCTTGAACTTAGTGACTCGAGAGTCTGCATCTTGCGTTCTTTTTGAAAAAGAGGCCCAACAATTAAATCATGAGTTAGCAGAAAACATGGTTGCATCAACAATAGCTGGTCGATGAGGTAAATTCTTATATCATGGGTAGAATAGAAGGTGAAGAGGTAACCTATCGAAGCTCAGATATAGTGTGCAAAGGAATGTCAAATTCATAAGATGGAGATCATTTGTACCCAACAGAATTCCAGAATAGCTTTAAGTGCCCTGGAATACCAGACCACGAAATACGGCTGAAAGTTGGACTGCCAGTTATGCTGCTACGGAATATCAACCAAAGAGAAGGCTTATACAATGGTACGAGACTAACTATAACACACCTAGGCAAATGGTTCATAGAAGCTCAAATGATGACAGGAACAAACATTGGAAACAAGGTATATATTCCAAGGTTTATTATGTCACCAAGTGACTCAAAATGGCCATTTGTGTCGAAAAGGAGGCAATACCCAATATCAGTTTGTTTTGCAATGACAATAAATAAGAGTCAAGGGTAGTCGCTAAAACATGCGGGGCTATATTTACCAAAGCACGTCTTCACACATGGTCAACTCTATGTAGCAGTATCAAGAGTCACAAGTAGAGATGGACCTAAAGTTCTAATTTCAGATGAAGAATCAAGGAAAATAATTCGGCAAAAAATATTGTGTACAAGGAGATCCTTTAGTAAAGGGACCTTAGAATATTTCTATTTTACTCTATGTAACCTTCTTCAAAAGGAAATCATATGGATTTCAGACGAATCAGGTATTTCTGCGGACACACATGACTATGTTTGCCAATTTGATCTAGCACTAAAAAAATCTGTGGTCTATGCATTGCATAATTAGTATTAAAAAACTAGATGAATCATGAATCTGTACCTTCAG
The DNA here is from genome assembly GCF_018294505.1 of Triticum aestivum. Classification (NCBI taxonomy): domain Eukaryota; kingdom Viridiplantae; phylum Streptophyta; class Magnoliopsida; order Poales; family Poaceae; genus Triticum; species Triticum aestivum. The sequence goes on from NC_057807.1 coordinate 154,049,760, forward strand.
TTTACTAAGTATTCACAGTTTGGATCTCACGACTCATGCCCTAATCTGTCTCATAGCTCTGACATGAGCATAATATAATTGAATGTGCATCTGTCAATACCAAATAAAAGATCCATCAACATCTCTTCCTTGGGCATGATTGAGCACGAAATGGCAAGATTGTCGTTTTCCTATGTAAATATACTTGGATGATTTCATTAATGATGATTCAGGTCGTATAGCCGACCAAGCAAGGGCTAGATTTGATTATTATTTTCGTAATATCCCAAGATCAATTCTGTCAATAGCTGTGTGCTGTCATTAAGCATGGAGCGGTTGGTTCTTGATTCCCACATTATATGCCTAAATGGTAACGAATGTGGTCTGCTCTACAGGTATTATAGCGACCACATATTACAGGTTACATCCTACAAATTCAAACAATTTAGCTCAGGCAAAAACAAACAAAATAAGCTAACACAGGTGTACCGATTCAGATCAAATAGTCTCCTTGATGACTCCTCTACCACCCATCTGTACACCACACATACATCAACTCATTGCAGATCTGCACAGATCCAAAAGGGAAATAAGGCATCCCTCGAAGCAAGTTTCCAATTCTTAAGATACTACATGCACAAAATTAAATGATTTAACCACACCTGATGTATCCCATAGTGGTTGCTTTGTAAGATTTGTCGCTGAGAAATTGAAGGACTGGGAACAAAATGTATGACCAGTGGTTGGATCGAGGGTTTCATTTTGGGGGAACGGCGAGTGGGGAGAGGGAGGGCAGTCGGCGCCGCGGGTGGGATTGGAACTAGCGGTGACTCGGCGTCGCACCCCGGCGGATTTCTGGATCAATCTTTGCCATGGCTGAAGATGTCCATTTTTGGGAGATGAGGGAAGAAACGGCAGGTTTATTTACTGGACACATGCGTCGCACTATATCAAGCTACACTACGCTACTATATATTTCTTTACCTTTCTGCTACACCTCACACGTCGCAATAGTATGGATATCACAAGTATTTGCATATTCACGTTGCACACACATACCAGATGTAGAGTGAACGACTAAGAAGAAAAACATGAAAAGAAATAATTGTTTGATTAAACATAAAAAAATGCACTCACACTAAAAATATATTTTCAACATTGGAGTTACAGAGCTCTAATTTTGTCGATTTCATTAATTGTAAATAGCCGTGATGTTAAATATGCAAGAAAAATAAACAACACTTTTTACATGCTTATTTAACTATAAATAATAATAGCTTTTCCTTATGCCTATATCTTTTATGTTGGCCTTGGCCTATAAAAACGAGGGAAAAAAACTTCCAAAGAACCATCAAATAGAAATACAATAAATAATTTTTTTCAAGTATCATGCGCGAATCAGTTAAATCTGATATAGAAAAAAGTCATATACATGTTTCCGTTACAAATATAATTAAATTTCACACATTAAATCTTTAATAAAAATACAATGTTAATTTTAGAAGACAATATCAACAAATTCCTCGAGTAAGAAAGAACAAAAGGTCTAAAGAATTCATCTCAGATAAGTTATCTATAGGAACTATACAATAATATTGTTTGAATGGCCTATTTATTACCAAACGACAAAATTGAATACTCGCCTATATATGTTCCTGATCGTAACTGATTTTAATAAAGTTCAGATTTCAAGGTATCCCCTTTCCAGAAATTCGCAAAATCATATAAGATATTATTAATACATCATGCACGGACCAACCTCAATTAAAATATACTTAGAAGTACGTAATATAAGCATTGTGGTCGATCGATGATAGATATATTGCATCACTATTGTGAGTGGCATCATGTGCATTCTGCCTTTTCTTACAAATTACTCATAATATGAATAACATCCATTGTTTTTTCGAAAAGCATAATGCACATCCAAATCAATCGGCTCGCCAAATAGTCCAAGGGATATACCTCCTTTTGTCTCTACGTCTAACAAATAGATATTTTTATATGTAACCATTTTTAGCAATATATGTTCATTTTATTTTGGTATGACGTTCCTAATTTGTAGAAATTATATATACCAATAATATTGAAAGTTCTAGCCCGTGCAGTCGCACGGGTTGACGACTAGTATGACCTAACTCATAATTCAGAAATATATGACCCCGTCGGGAGGCCGAAGAGCACCTTTTCGAGAGGTGTCGTGGGTCGGGGTGTCAGTGGTGTCGTGTCGGGGTCAGGGTGCTGTGTCGGGGTAATTGGAGGCACCATACGAGACACCACGTTAAACCGTGAAATTAAAGAAAATTGACCGTCCGTTTAATATATAATGTGTGTATAGCCGTTGGATGAAACATAAGGAGGCCAGACGTGGTCTCCTATCCCACGAGTCTCTCCACTTGGAGTCTCCCATCCCACGTACATGTAAATGAGTCTTCCTCCACTTGGACTCTTTCCCGTTTCCCTTAAATCAGGAAAAAAATGTGATTAGTTATACACGGGACATCCTTCACTTGTTACCTATCCATTTTGTCTCTCTCACGTTAATCCTGGGCAAAAAAACTATAAAATAAAAATGTTGGCCTTTTATTTTTATTCTCAATCGCCACGTATCGTACTTTAATTGTCCAAAAAGAAAAATACACATAGTCTCCATTGAAATGTGGTGTCGTTGGCAATACAAACACATGCATGGTTGTATATATATATATATATATATATATATATATATATATATATATATATATATATATTTCAACATACACATTACGTACACATCAGGTGTTTTCCATTCTCCAGGCTATCTCCTCGGCGCGAGGCCATCCCATAGATCTTAATTCTTCTAGCACGCGTCTCCAGCTTCATGCTGTCGACAACAACTTCTACAACATCTCTCATCGTCCGCAAGGGATAGCACCTTCCCTCGCTCCCATCACAAACGGGCCGCCGTCCTGTCCGATCGGGTCAAATCACAAAGGTTTGGACAAATATCTCTCCTTTACAGGTAACAAACACATAAGCATCCTCATAGGTATTCCTAACTATCTCTTTGATGTTGCAGTTCAATGACGAAGTCTTCCATGGCATACAAAACCTTTTGTCAGATCAATACTAGCAGTAGAGGAAAGGAATTAACAATCAAGGCAAGATTAACAAGATTGGGATTTCATATTGATCGTAATGGTGAAATACTTAGTCTACGCATGGTCCTTATTGATGAAGAGGTATTATGGTTCCCTCATAGAAATTACATCCTTTCTTGATTTTTTTTTATAATTTAGCTTCAATCTACATGCTAATCTACATGCAAATTACAAATACAATTGAAGGGGACAATGTTGCATGGAGTTATCAATAAGGCACATATCAAAAAGTTAAGGTCATTAATTCAAGAAGGCAATGTGTACCTACTTCTTCTTCTACTTCTTCTTCTTCTTCTTCTTCTTCTTCTTCTTCTTCTTCTTCGTCTTCTTCTTCTTCTTCTTCTTCTTCTTCTTCTTCTTCTTCTTCTTCTTCTTCTTCTTCTTCTTCTTCTTCGTT